>NC_046658.1:51795026-51799094 GCF_010883055.1 Belonocnema kinseyi | reverse complement strand
AAATAATGTAATTCAGACCCCTCATAAACTACAATTGTAAAGTAAAGCTGAACCCTTTTTTTTTAATTTGACATAAAAGAAGGTTCTCAAAGCACCCACGGCCTTGACGATTACATTCTCATTGCTATAACCGCGCTCCGCGCTCTGCTGTTAGATTATACGGGCTCTGATTTTTAAAAATGTGGGTTATCAGAAAATTAGGCTAAAATAGTTTTTAAATATAATTGGTATCTAGTGAAAATTTTTGTATCAAACTTTTCTAATTTTTATCAAAATTAAACATTTTATTTGGATAATTTGCAAGTATTTTACCCATCTATAAGAAACTTTGACAAACATTTATAAAACTTCAACAATAAAAATTTCAAAATTTTAAAAATGCACTAAATTTTTTAATTTTGGTTCGAAATATCTGATTAACGAACTTAGCCTTTATTTTGGGGACCTTTAGAAGTGTATCAAATGCGCACTCGATTGGACAAATCCTTTAAAAGTTAGCGTGGCTACAACATTCAGGTAACCATACATACATATATACAGACAGACACCGATGAAATTTTATGGTTTTCGGATTCTGTGAGTGCTGAAACGTGAAGATCCGTTAAAAGCCAGAGATTGAAAATTTCGACGATTACATTACATTCTCAGGAATGAGAATGTAAAAAATATTTTCAGGTTTATAAAAAGAAGAATTGTTCTGTTGACAGGAAATTGCAATTAATTTAGAATATTATTTCTTATTTTACATTCTCTTTAAAATCACATCCAATTTCTTGTTATGTAGCAATATCTATCACGTAGTTTGTTTCTGCTGGTAAAGAGAACACCAGAAGAAAGGTCTTTATAGTATATAATACAATACTTAACCATTTCCGTCACACACTTTGTATGCGTGCAAATCGTCAACAAAGAAGCAGTCTAACCATTTTTGGAAATTCATTTTAAATTCACCATTTACAAAGAGATTTCTGTGAATAAGGAAAAATTCTAGACCATGCTCGGAAACTTCCACGATCTGCGTGAACACTGGTGCGCATTACCTCTCGTTTTCTGCGACTGTCGACGAAGTTCTATAAGCTGAGGTGTTTCAGTTCTTTGATTTCTCGTCTCTTAAATTATCTTTAGCAAGAAATGTGAAACTCAGTTTAAAATAATATAAAATCTGATCAACTTTATACTATAATGTACAAAATTATATTTTAAATCCTATCTCATAAATAGTTTTCTATTATTTCTTCAACTTCATTGAAACATTTGAAGACTTTTCTCTCTGTCCAAGGTTTTTCAAATAATTGCCTAAATTTTAAGCGACCACATTTTTCCGCGTATCAATCAAGTTTACATGTACATTTTTTTGCTTAAATATAATATAATACCAAAAAATCACGTCTTAAACGATTATTGAGAAAAATGTAAAATTGAGAAAAAATGTATTCCAATCTGATTCTTCTTTAAGCCTTTTATTAACTTTTATTATTAACAAGAGTACTGTTAACACACAAACACACATTCTGTATATAGTTTTAATACCTCTCGAATCAAACCGAAGGGCCTATGACAAAGTCATCGACTGCATCCTCGGGTTGCGTGTCCTTGTGCCAAGGGTTTCTACTGAGTATAGTTTAAATAAGTAATAAGCATTCACGGACAATTGTCCAGAGGTTGTTCCGAAGGAATTAATCCCCAAGCTGAAGCGTAACAACCATTCCACATACCACGGTGTGCCCACTTCTATAGAAAAGTGGCGAAAGAATTGTAGTAATTCCCACGTCCCCTAGATGGCGCTCGTAAGAGTTCAGAATTTAAAATGAACTTGAGCAGACGATAGAAGTTTTATCGTCTGCTGGAAACAAATCAAACAGATTATCGATCCAATGCTATCAAATATTAGGGTCTGTTGGAATCGTTCTATGATAGAACGAATAATCAAATGTTAATGTCTTTTGAAATCGTTCTATGATAGATCGATTGCAACAGACTTACACATTTGATTGCATGTGATCGATGACAGATTTTATTTTGTTCAATTTTTGGTTTGTTCTATTGGTTATTATCATTCATGTATTTATTTCAGAAACAGAAGTCAATATAACCTACAAATTAAGGTTGGAAGGGGGGGGGGGTCGTTGATCTAGACAACAGTTCTTGCTACATCCCCTAGGTGGCGCTGATCTTGCATTTTGCCACAAGCGATAAGTAATCCCTCTAAATACATGGGAGTGCGCACACCATGCCACAAGCTGAATAGCACCTGGGTGAACTGTCTTAAACCAATAATGGCGGAAATTTTACCGCCAAGATTCGACAATTCGCGCGCAAACTGCGGATCTGTTATCACACATTGAACATGTCAAAACTGCTGACCATCAGGGAGCATGTGGTTGACAGAATACAGATTAGGGTGGTCCAAAAAATCTCATTTGAGAAATTTTAGCGGGCTTGTTACCCAAATCGTTCTTGTAGGAAAATAAATATATGCCTATTTTTTATATTCAAAAGAAAATATTTTTAGAACTCGCTCTGAGGCTTCAAAGTTTCCTGATTCGAATTAAAGAAGTCCTTACATAAACTACAGGTTTAACCCAGAGAGCAGCTATAGATTTATTAACTTATTATTACTTTACCATTCAACTCGTTGTCAGGGACAGCGGCTTGGGATCGCAGTAAAAACGGTGAACAATAAGCGGACCGACTGAGGGTCAACTTTTTTTGCAGCCGTCCACCTGCAGTCCCTTCAGCCGGTGTTCAACTTAAATGCATCTTTTTTCATAAGCTTTTCTTACTCTTTAATCAATGTTAATTATACTTTTAATCATTTTTTAAAGAAATATATTCTCAATAGTCTAAACAATGTCTCTTGAAAATGTCAAGTTACACAAGTATATCTGAGGCTCACAGTGAGCCTTCAAATATTGTCATTTGATGCCATTTCTGATATGCCTAAAACTTTTGCATAATATTTGTGAGATATGAAAATTCGATAAATGCAATATTCATTGATAAGTGAACAAGTATATCAAATATCAAATAGATTGACTTATAATTCCTGGCCCAAATCGAAGAAATAAAATTTGAAAAAATTATATACGTTAAGCTCCATAAGACATAAAAATGGCCGGAGCGAGTTCTAAAAATATTTTTTTTTCGAAAATAACAAAATAGGCAAACATTTATTTGCCTACAAGAACGATTTGGCCAGCAAGTCCGTTAAAATTTCTCAAATGTGATTTTTTGGGCTACCCTAATACAGGTGCTGTCTAAAGCTAGAAGCAGTATAGAGTGGAGAAAGAGATGTTTAGTTGTGAGAACCTGCCTATTGATGGATGTATTTACAAAGACGCAGCATCCTACCAGATCTACCAATGATGGCCTGGATTGATTACCGGAAAGCTTTCGATTTAACATCCTATAGGCTTATCATCTCTCTGCTAGAAAGCTTGGATGTTCATCCGCTCATCGTGAGGTGCATAGAGAGATTAATGACACTTTGGAAAACTATATTTACTATCTCATTTAAAAAATATCGTGTGACAACATTGTGCACACGAGCAAAAGCGTACACATCAAGTCTTCTGTTCCGTGAATCTGCATATCAAACCGTCAAGGTGGTCACAGAATACTAAATCATTAATGTATTCACAACACTATTATTTTAGGAACAGCACTATATCTGTTTCTGACAAACTATCGGAGGAAGCTTTTCTTAAATCACTTGGATTGGATTCGGGCAAGAAGGGTTTCATTTGGGCATCTGAAGCAGAGCTGCCAGATCGTGGATGAATTTTACCCCCGCTATACCTACCGTTTGGGAGCCGCAAAACAGAAGGTGCATGATTACCACTGTAAGTTCCTTTGTAAGCCGAAAATGCACGATTCGAACTTCGGTTTTCTCAGTTTTTCTGCTGCACGATGATTCCCGATCTGAAAGCTTCGGAAAACTTCAGTGGTCCTTTATTTATATCTCGATCCCCATATAAAAGAAATTAACGAAATTGTCCATTTTGATGTTTCGCGTGATTCTTAATTTCATGCATGAGTCGATATTTTCGTTATGTTTTTCAGGTGTAT
>NC_046658.1:51778759-51794926 GCF_010883055.1 Belonocnema kinseyi | reverse complement strand
AACTATCTTTTAATAGAAATAGTTTAACTTTCAACTAAAACAATTATTTTTCTGCACAAAATAAATAAATTGTGAATGAAACACATAAATTAAAAAAAAAATTGGTTAAAATTGTTTTCAACAAAATAATAAATTTTTTAAACAAAAGTGAAATTTGTATTCACTCAGTTGCGAATTGACCGTCGGCCAACGGTCGGGCCAACCTTCGGGCGGTCGGTCAAACTTTGTGCGTCGCTGGTCGGGCCCACCAGCTAAATGATAATGGTCAACCGCCTTTGGCTTCTCCACGCCGAGCCAACATTTGGTCCCATATATGGGCCATCTATTAAGATGACGCCGGCCTAACGTTCGACAAAAATTAATTTGAAAAAAAAATTATTTTTAAAATTATTATTATATAATCTTCACTTTTTGCCATTACTAAATACATAATTCACACACACGGTGACTTACACTTTTAATCGTACGCTTTATTGATCTCAGGCCATAGTTATCAATTCGGCATCGACAATTTCGCTAATTTCTTTCAAATGGGGATCGAGATATAAATAGAAGACCACCGAAGTTTTCCGAAGCTTTTAGATCGGCAATTATCGTGCAGCAGAAAACCTGAGAAAACCTAAGTTCGAATCGTGCATTTTCGGCTTCCACACGAACTTACAGTAGTAATCATGTACCTTCTGGTTTGTGGCTTCCAAACGGTAGGTATGTTGGGGGTAAATTTCTTCCACGATCTGGCAGCTCTGATCTCAACACGGTGTCATTTCCACTTTAGCATATCGTCGCCACATTTTGAGCCGACGATCATTGCAGAGCGTGCCATGCTCACCGCGAGCACCTTGGACACATATTATCTATTTTTCTAACTTATGCGGGGACAACGTAATCACAATGCATAATGCACTATTAAAAATGCTTAATTATTATCTTTGTCACTATTACGGCATTAAACCTGATATCGCTACACCAAATGTTCACAGGGAAATAATTAATTTGATAAAATGAGAAGTGCCGCATATATTGGAACTTCACATTCTCGAAAATTGTTTCTGTTCCGTAATAAATGACTGGCATAGTTCTCCGTGACTTCGATAAACGAAATATGATCGCTCTGTAATTTTCGGCACCAGCTAAAAAACATTATAGACGAGGAGTATGATAAGAAATAGAGTTAAAAAGATCTGATATGCGAGTTGCGATGGTTATACTTGGAATATTTTGTTAAGATAATCGTGCTTATCGTCGGCGCTCTTGGAGGTGACATCCTTTCACTGGTTAATAGCCTAAAAGACATTCCTGCGTATCAAAAAGATACTCATACATTTGCAAGAAAAATGCAGATGACGGCTGTCCTCAGTTCGCTCCATGTCCTCAGTTGACAAGAGAGTTTTGCCAGATCAGCGTATTGAGCTCGTCACAGACTGTAGCCACCCATATCGTGGTCGTGAGACGTGGTTAAGGCTGAAAGTTTACAGCGATTTCGCTGGGAGCGGGTGAAATTTTAGGATTAGCACCCGCACCGGGCGAAATCCCGCCGTTGTTCTTTTGACAAACTTTTAGTATATACATACATATAGATAAAAAAAATATTTTTAATTACCTAAATTTTAACGAAAATAAAATAAAATGTAAAAAAATATGTTAAAAACTGACGTTTAAAAATAAAATTTTGATCTCAGAATTGCGTCTTAAAGCCTGATGAGAAATGAAATAAATTGTAGGAGATTATCTTTAAAGGATAAATTTCAACCCTCAAGAACATTTTTTAATTAGTTTGAAAGATTGTAAAATAGCGGCAAGTCTCTCCCGCGGCATCTCTTCTGTAAGAAAAATTTGTAATTAGTTCTAAAGAATTTAAAACTGCGTCGTTTCAAAGATCGCAATACTACGGCAGGTCTCCCCCGAGGCATGTCTCCCCATGAAAATTTTTTAGGTAATTTAAAAAATAGTAGGACTGTAGCAAGTCTCCCCAGCAGAATCTCTCTGCTATTAAAATTTTTCAAGTTCTTGCAAAGATGGAAAAACTGTCGCAAGTCTCCCTAGCAGTATCTCTCTGCCATTACATTTTTTTTAAGTTATTTAAGGTGGTAATTTTGCTATCTTTGAAATCACTAAGAGAATTTTTGTAGCAGTGAGATGCCACCTAGGAGACTTGCCGCAGTTTGGCCATTTTTGGAATTACTTTAAAAGTTTTTTCGTGTGGATAGGTGACGCATGGGAGATTAGCCGCAGTTTTGCCATCTTTGAAAATACTTAAAAAATTTCTTGGGAGAGAGGTACCACTGGAAAGACTTGCCGCACATTTTCCACCTTTTGAAGTACTTGAAAAAATGTCTTGAAGAGCGACGCCGCTTGGGAGACTAGCTGCAGTTTTACCATCCCTAGAACTTATTAAAACAATTTCTTAAGGGAGAGATGCCGCTGGGGAGACCTGCCGCAGTAGGAGTGAGATGCCACTTAGGAGACTTGCTGTAGTTTTGCCATGTTTGGAATTACTTAGAAAGTCGTTTTGGGGGAGAGATGCCGCTTGGGAGACTAGCTGTAGTTTTAGTATCCTTATAACTGATTAGAAAATTTTCTTGGAATAAAGATGCCGCTGAGGAGACTTGCTGCAATTTTGCTATCTTTGGGAGTATTTGAAAAATTTTTCCGGGAGAGAGATGTCGCTGGGGAGACTTGACGCAGTTTCACAATCTTTTAAATAAATAAAATAATTTTGTTGGGGTGGAGATGCCGCTAGGGTGACTTGTCGCAGTCTTTCCATCTTTAGAACAACTTAGAAATTTCTCTTGGGCGAGAGATGCCGCTTAGGAAACTTGCCGCATTTTTCCCATTTTTGGAATTACCTAGAAAGTTTTTTTGTGGGAGTGATGCCGCTTGGAAGAGTAGCTGCAGTTTTACTATCCTTATAACTTATTAGAAAATTTTCTTGGGGGAGAAATGTCACTGAGGAGAATTGCTGCAATTTTGCTATCTTTGGAAGCATTTGAAAATTTTTATCGGGAAAGAGATGCCGCTGGTGAGACTTGCCGCAGTTCTACAATATTTTGAAGTAATAAAAAAATTATCTTGGTGGAGAGATGCCGCTAGGGTGACTTTCCACAGTCTTGCCATCTTTAGAACAACTTAGAAATTTGTCTTGGGCGAGTGATGCCGCTTAGGGGATCTGCCGCAGTTTTGCCATCTTTGCAAGTACTAATCAAATTTCTTGGGGGATAGATGCCCTTGGGGAGACTTGCCGCAGTTTTACAATCTTTTGAACTAATTAAAAAATTGTCTTGGGGGAGAGATGCTGCCGGGGAGACTTGCCGCTGTCTTACCACCTTTAGAACAATTTAGAAATTTGTCTTGGGTGAGGGATGCCGCTTAGGAGACTTGTCGCCGATAAAAAAACATTTGTAATGATTTAGGGGGTCTCAGAACGCGAAGATTTGATGAAAACCGACAAAGTAAAATTTTATATAGAACGCCCTCTGATTAGGATGAGAATGTAATTATCATCCTTGAGTCGTTTAAATTTTAGTAGTTTAGAATTCTATCGGTACCTGTCGTTAAAAATCTTTAAAAGAGACCTGTTTCAAAACGATGTTAAAAATGTTATAATGTGAAACTGTAAAAATATCAAACTAAACTAGTTTCGTGAATTTTGCATTGAAAATCTCTTTAAAATCTTTAAAATTTAACATGGATCAATGTCAAAAATTTAAAACATTAGTAAGACTTATTAGTTATATTATAGAGTGTCTTTTAGAAATTTAGTATTACGAAATAAAATCCCTTATTAACTTAATTATTTTTCCTTTGTTTCTAATTCTTGCTTGAAGTAAATTACATACTTAAATAACAGTTACAGCAGGCGAATGCTTATTAAAACTAAAGTTAAAGTAACATAAAAGTCGATGTGCCTATTTTAAAATAGATATTTGAAAATTTTATTTATCTTCATATACAAAATTTACGAAATTTAAATTAGACCAAAATCCAAATTAAAAATTCCATTTAAGGTCCAATAATCAAATTGATGCAAAGTCCGGTTAAAAAAACAAGAATCCAACGACCAAATTTGGACCACAACGAATAAGCGAAAACCGAAAATTCGATTGTAATCTGAAAAAAACAAAACAAAAATAAAATTTTCGGAAAAAATTAAAAAAGAGGAAAAAAAATGAGAAGGCAGCCAACCACATCCCATTCCTTCTCTTTTTCTTTCTTTCGTCTTTTTTATTTTTATGACCATCAAATTACAATAAAATAAAAATGAAAAACATAAATAAATAAATTTTCATTACCAAGGTTTCGGTACACATACAGTACCCTTATCAAGGCAAGAAAATGTTAAGTGGTTGAAATTGACAGCACCCACGAACAGGTGCTCTCTCTTTGATACCTGAGAATCGAATGAAGGTCAGTAGGCCAATCATTTGTAAACACAATATAAATATCTGTCACAATTACATCAGCAATAGAGAAAGTAAAAAAAAAACAGAATTCATGAAACAGCGACATTATATGTAATTAATCATATTAGCATACATTTTGTTCAACCCATCCAAATCGGTTTTTAAATTAATGATAACTTTTTTGTTTTTTAATATAAAGCATTTCCATGAATTCCCTCTTTCTCTCATTACTTTCACTATGCAAAATTTGAACATTATCCCAGTCAAACTCATGGTCATATCAACAAATTCCTTTGTATGCCTGGCAAGGACACTTTTAAAACAGCGTCCCAAACGAACATCACTTTTGTGCTCCTCTATCCTAGTATTAAGAAGTCTGCCAGTTTGTCCCAAGTAATTCATCTTACAGATCCTACAAGTGATCTTAAAGACACTACCACCCTTTTCAAAATTATCTAAAGGATCTTTGCAAAAATTTATCACCGAATTCATTTTAAATGGAATGTGGAAAATAGTATGAATTAAAAATTTTTTTAACATAAGTTTAATAGTTTTAGAAATTTGACCAAAAATGGAAGAACAACAGTATTAAACGAACTATATTCCTTCAACTCTTTCTGATTATCTACAAGCAAATTATTTATCTCTTTACATTTGATTTGTTGAACTCTAATTGCAATATGTTTCTCAATTAACTTTTTTTGATAATGATTCAGAAAAAGGATACTCCTAACAATATTCAAATTTCTTGTGTGAAATGAATAATGGGATAAACCTAAAGCTCTGTCAACTAAGTTTTAATTACTGAAGTTTTGTTTTGAAAGGGATGAGCAGAAAGGAAATTTAAAATTCTACCTGAATATGTACTTTTTCTGTACCAATTAGTAATAATATTACCATTCCAACCCTTAATTACTTCTATGTCCAAAAAACTGATTTTATAATCCTGTTCTATTTCATGAGTAAATTGAAGTTTTGGATGAAAACTGTTAAAAGTATTAATGACAATCTGTAACTTTTCCAGAGGAACACATAATAAGGTATCGCCGACAGACCGAAAATAAAAAGGCAAAACAAAATCTAATCTCCCAAAAACAAAAACCTGCAAATCTTCCATCACTAGTTTTGCTAAAATCGGAGAAATGACTGAACCTATGGGAGTACCAGACTTCTGTCTATAGAAAGATCCATTAAATTTAAAATAAGTTGACTCCATAATGAAAACTATCCCTTCAATAAAATCTTTTTGACATAAAGGAGTACGGGTTTTTATATTAGTCCATCTATTTAAAATTGCCTTTTTAACTAATTCAAGGGGTATACTCGGAAACATTGCAATAACATCCAAAGAAATCATTACATGGTCATCCGGAACCTTTTCTTTAATTATACTTTTTTGAAATTCCCAGCTATTTTTGACATTATATTTAGAAGTTGTGATAGAGTCCTTGAGAATCAAATTAAAATTTTGTGCTAAAAATTTGGTGAGAGTATTAATAGTTGAAATAACTATTCTTAAGGAATGGCCATCTTTGTGAATCTTTCTCAACCCATAGCATCTTGCAAGAACTGTGTCTTCAGTGTTAATATCAGCCCATCTTATATCCTTCCCCAGAAGTCCTTTCTTTCTCCAATTGTCAAGCATCTTAAAAGTGTCTCTTTTTAATTTCTTTAACGGATTTTCATTTAATAATTCAAAATTCTCATTATCAGAAAGTAAATTCTCCATATCCCTGATATAATTCGATTTTTTCATGAAAACAGTAATACTGCCTTGATCAGCATTCATGCAAACCATATCAAGGTTGCTTCTAAGAAACTCTTTCGTCATTATGAAACCTTTAGAAATTCTACGATCAATATAACTGATATGCAAACAATTCTTCTCAACAAAGCTGTTTGAAAAGTGTACAACCTTGTTTCGGAAATCCTGTTGATCCAAAATTGGAATTTTGTGTATATTTGATACAACATCTTTTACTATTTCTATAATTTGTTTTGCCTTAGTTTTTATCACACGGTTACTAAAACCTTGACCTAATCTGAGAATATCTGTGACTGAATCATGAATTTGAATATCTGTCAAATTAACAAACCAAGGATCATTACCTCCATCTTCAATATTCCTATGTAAATTTAAATTTTGTTCTTGAACCCTAGTTTACTGATGAATTAAATTTGAAAGTTTGTTATCATGTTTTACATCGCTGCTTAAAAATCTTTGATTGAGGAGAATCAGATGCTTTAAAAGATTAATAATTTCATTTTGTTGCAAACAAACTTCTAATTCACTTCATATTCTTGAAATTATTGACTTTAAAAAATTAACATGATTTGAAACATCTTTGATAAATAAATTTAGTAGTGAAAATTTAAAATTGTTTGAAGTGTGTTCAAATTTTCTATTACAAAAATTACTGTGAAAAGAAAAATCTCGAAATTTGTTATCCAGGAAAAAAATTGATACTGCACAGCAGAAGTTAATAGTTTTTACTGGGAAACGAGTAATAAGTAAATTTTGAATTGAAAATTTAATGCTCTTGATGAAAACTCATATATAGAAGCGCATTTTTCCCCAGAAAATGAATTTAGGGCCGGCTGATAACCCACAAATATCGTATTTATAAGTCAAGACTTGTTGAAAGTTTGATATTGATAAGATAATAAGTAATTGTTACCTTTGAAAGATTTTTGAATATGCATCTTCTTAATATACGATAAGCTTTCGATGACTCTTATATTTACATTCTTCAATTTTCAAGATTTATATTTTAATCGTATTAAATTTTGAACCTCTTTAAAATTAGTTCAAATTAAAAAATTTACAGTTACATATGCTTCAATTTCGATTGTTAGTAGTTGAGGACTCTTCAATATTTAATGTATCCCGTGGAGAAATCTAATCGGGGATCCGGCAGGATAGCCTCGGTTTAAGTTGGGCGCTGGTCGGGGAATCCAGCCGGGATCCGGCTAAAAACGTCACGGTAAACTGGTCGGATCCCGGCTTAAATACCGGCCGGGATCCGGTCGGGTATTCCGGCGACAAAGCGGTTAAAAAATATTGTTTCAGGTGAAAAATTGGTAACTTTTTTTGTCCTTTAAGCCTCATAGTAAAGAATACGGTGAACTTTAAAGGTCAAATAAAGTTTACCAATTCTGGCCAGGAAATTGGAGTAGAATTTCAACCACTCATAATAGAACCTCGTAGCAATTGTTTCACGTTGAAAACCACGTGGTGATTTTAGGTTAGGAAGGTACTCAGAAAAAATTGTATTCACGAGAATATAATTTAATTAAAAGTAGTAATTATCCGCGAAGTAAGTGGGGTTTTCAGACTGATTACTGTAACAAGGTTGATTTTAGTTAAGCATGTCGATTTTATTTGCAAACTTTGAGGAAATTACGCGACGTGAGTGCAATCTGCACCCTCATTCGAAGTGCGAAACTCAAAATTAGTGAGTGTCTGCGCAGTCGCCAGGCGCAGAAGGGGATATATATGGCAGTAAATTTGAAAATGTACAGACTAAACATTGTCTGAAAACAGTGAAAATTGTAACATTTCTGCTGATGTATAAACCAAAATTGATAGCAGTTTTATTTAATAAGTTAAAACATTCAGAAAAATGTAATGTTTTTTTGGAAAGAATTTAAAACAGCTTATTTTTGTTTCACTGCTCTGATAAATCTTTAAATTATACTTTTTAAATTATAATTCATCTATCATCCATTATAACGTCTTCGATGACATCACATCTCTTAAAAAATGTGTAATTTTAACAAAAAAAATATCCTGGCCAGTGCTCGTTCGGCTTCCGATAATGAGACATAACCAGGGTTGGTTCAGCCAGTAATCGGCCGGCTCCCGACTTGGTGATTTGAGAAAAATGTAACCCGACCGGCTCTCGACCGGTTTTTGTCCATGAAACCCAGCCAGGGGTAGCCTGGGGTAACCCAGGGGTAACCCGGCCGGAATCCGATCAGAAACCTTTTTGTGGTAGGGCCGACCAGGGAATTTTATACACGGGGTGTAATAGGAGAAAATACAATTTTATTTAATCTTTTTGCCATAGTTTGGTTTTGAAGCCTCAAAACTCAAATTTACTCAATATTATAGATTTGAAATTAGAAATTCTTTAATGGTGTACAGGAAAAATTACAGAATTTATTTATTGAAAATTTCTATGATTTTTTACACAGTTGTTTGAAATACGTTTCAGAATGAAAAAAACTAATCAGGCTGCAATTTCAAGTTACTTGTAGTAATGACTGGACAAAGTAACATGTTACTATTTCCATTTCCTGTTATGTCGATCTAACATAATGAGAATTTGATGTTTCTACTGAAACTAAATAATTTCGATTGAGCTGCAACAACCTGTAGCAGAAACAGAATTCTATCAGATATTCAATTCATTTGTAGTAAGAAACTGTCAAACTGGAAGGTAGAAAAAAAATCAAGATACAAAAGCACGCACAAAGTTAATTAATGATTTTGAAGATTATTCATATTAGTTAATTTGAAAGTTTAAAAGTTTTGAGCAAATTGCATTTCATAAGCTTATAAAAGAAGCATTCATTATTGGAAAACTTTAATCAAAATGGAACTTTAATTAAATTTACCTTTTACTAAAAAATAATTTGTTACTGATACGATACCTGATTACTATAAAGCACTATAAAAGTTGTCCATCTCTATGTCACTCTTTTTGCAACAACCTTACTCGTAAAGTTACTAAAAAAAATGGTCTTAAAAGTATAGCAGGTATTATTTTTCGAAAAAATGGTTATGGTAGTTATGTTTAGCATTAAGCATTGATAAAATCTGCGAATGTTGCATGTTCCAGATTGCAAACATTGGCTATACAATTAGTAATAGGAAACTCTGCTAATTTCCAGTGTAACTTTTCAACTGATGCTTTCATCGAATAAATTGCATTTACGTAGCTAGAAGTACTGGAATATATGCTTAAAGCACAAATTCCACTTGTCAGATACATGTTCATGTCCCCCAAGGGGTCTTCATATAATCCGGTAGATGAAACTCGATGGAGTACAGAGGCGAGTATCCATACGCGGTAGGTCCAAGTCGAAGTAATGATTTGCATTCTAGGATCAACGTCGGCTCCTCAAATGAAAAGTAATGTCGTGGTATCAAAACTCTTAAGTATGCAGATTTATCATCCTGATATAATTTGCCTAAAATTTCAAGCAGAAACTTTTATATGCTTATGCTGGTCTTCAGTCACATTGGCACCTGTAAACCTTTTAGTCGAATACAGGTGGCAAAGAAAAAAAAATTATATTATTGTAATCTTTGTTGTTGTTGTTCTTTATGTTTTACCATAAGTTTGGATAGATACAATTTACTGACATGAATTTTTTTAAGTGTAGGTAACTGTAGTGCAAAGATAGACACATAAAGATCTATGTTTATCATCACCGACTCCCACCACTGACTTTTCAATTAACGATAACATACCATGCAACCTATTCAATAATTTAGTTTAAATTTATAAATGGCTATCAATTCTAGAAAAATAAAAATACATGACAAATTTGATTACATAGAAATACTTACATGCCTATCTAGTCCTTACATTTTTAATTTTTTTCTTCTGAATAAAACTTATAACAATCTAGAAAAGTGTATAGAACTTGTATACAAAATTGACATAATGACCTCTGAAGGTTCTCTGCTACTGGTTTCGTTAACTCTTAAATTTTGACATTAACTTTTTTGGATTAGATTCGATTTTCTTAACCAATGAAAAATAAGAAAAAACGCAAGGGGAAAAAGATATTTAATGAAAATATATCCTGGTCGGCAGAGCAAATTAAAAATAAATTCCCTTTGAGATTTTGAAGATAACTCGCCTGCAACGTTTCACTGATGGAATTATAATTACCTTTCTAATAATTAATTTTTCAGTAAAATCTACTATATGATAATAAATAACCTGCTCTCCTTATTTTGAACGTCACCCCCTCCTACAGATATTGCGACGGGCAAAACAAGGTACCACCCTTATTTGGTAATAATTGTCTAGCGAAATAAGCTATTGTCAGCTATTTTGCCATACATGTATGGCATAATAGCAACTCAGCTTTATATATGCATATGTTCCCGTTGCACGACTCATAAATTGTATACGTTAAACATACATTTAGATATTAATATCATATGGTAAGCTGAAACGGAAAAAATCATGTGATAAAACAAATTATAAGATTTATTAATTTGATTATTCTGATGAATCTGAGAGCAAGAAAAGTCGTTCGGCAGTAAATTGCCAATTTTTAATGAGAATTTTCGCAAATTAAGTTTTTATATTCAAGTGTTTTTCTTCTCATTCACCTTCCCATTGCAAATGGTGATTTTTCTAACCTATTTTATAACTTGCGTTATTTAAACTGACTGATAGTTATTGCGACTCCGGTTTTCTGATTATTTATTCGTTGAATATTTATTTTTCTGAACTTCAATATGCTATCGAAAATATTAGTCTTTTTTACTCTAAATGGCAATCATTCAGTTTTCAGTATATATTTATAATTGATATGTAAAAAGTATTTCTTCCTTTCGCCGTGGCAATTAATCCTATTTTTTAAACTATAAATTAGATTTTCATCGAACTCTTGTAACCAAAAATAATATAATACCAAATTTTACAGGTGATAGTTTCTCTCATATTTGCCCTATTTTCTGCAAACAAACAAACATAGTCATACCGCAGCTCTGCAAAATCGACCTTTCAATTATATTTGACTTCACATCTAGTTTTTTTTCTTGAATCTCTCGTTTATCTTTAGCCATACCCTAGATCCAAAAAATCGACCTCTTAATTGTATTTATCCTTATGTCTACTTTAAAAAAAATTGCTTGTGGTTGGCCTTGCCGCAACCCCTAGAAATCCACTCCTGATCTTTTGGACTTTTTGAAGAAAATATACTTCCCGAGAAATGAAAAAAAATCCAGAATTTCTCAAATGTTTTACTACGTCCTAAACTTGTAGCATAACCTAGAATAGTTGTACACAAGTCGGAAATTCATACAAATAAGTCTTTAAAATCTTATCTTTAATTTAAGCACATTAAACTAAACAAGGGTTCTGGAGGTACGAATAAAAATACCTAAGCGTGTCTGCACTGAATTTCAGTCTCCTTATCAGCGATTCCGTCCATTTGCGATGCTTGCCGACTGATACTCGACGTAGACACGCTTTGACATTTATTACCATACTCTGGGAACCGCTGAATATTTTTAAAGTTTCATTGGCTTAACTTTAACATGACATTTCACGGATTACGCCCTGTCAATTTCAATTTTTTGTCTTACCAAGTATCATAAGTCACAGCACGAGCAGAATCTAAGAAAAAAATCTGAGAAATTCTCGGCGACCATCGTTTTCGCAGTGTACAGCAATGTTTGATGCATTTTGCTAACTTCTGATATTGAAGTCAAGCCAAAGTATTCTATCAGCCTCCTCCACTGATTTGTACGGAAACGCTCCTTTGCCTTTTTTCGCGTTTTCTGACCATTTAAAAAATGTGGTCTCGTTTATTTGTGACTATGTGTACTGTAACCAGAGTAATTCTGATGTGAATACATTCAAGATTCAGTATTCTTTGATCATCTTGACGGTGTGAGTTGTAAAGTTGCTAGACAGGCGACTTGAGGTGCGCGCTTGTGATCATGTCCATAACCTTTCTAGATACGACACTGAGGGCTCTAAGCTTGTTCTCCGTTCCTGAGAGCATTCTAAATTAACGGAGTACAACCAGGACGGCAAACATGTTCTTTGCCGATACATTTGGTTCTTTACTGACAGTTTAGAGAACAAACATGTTGAATAAAACATTTGTATCTGCATTGGAGAAAATTATACATAGATTTAACGTCCTAAAGGCGAATTTGTCACACGTCCTCGTATGTATAGGTCTTTCCAACCGCAAGATGTCGCCGCTTTTGCGGTCACTCTCATGATCTTAAGAGATGCTATTTAGTATTCCTCTTTTTAAAATACCATTGGCGCATTTTCTAACCTAAGCTCCAGTGCGAACTGCTGGATGTACTCTTGGACCATAAGTAAAGCTGGATCTAGTTTCCCTTTATTTCAAGCATATATTTGGAGATCATTCCTTATTCCATATGATTTAGATATCCTAGTTTACCAAATAACTATCTTAGGGAATGGCGTAGTGCGAGAGATAATGGGCAATAACGCGAGGAAAAGGAAGTCAGGGCTCATGGTGTCGCCTTGGATGACGCATTTCTGAAAGGTGCCATTGTTAATTGCCACAAGACTTTTCTCAGGCGTGATAGTAAATTTGGTTTTCTAAAGGGGCATCAATCTCTCTATGTACCTTACTATGGTTGGATGAATCTTTAAGCTCTCTAACAGACAGATAATAAATATATGGGAGGCTGAATCAAAAGCTTTCCGGCATTCAATCCAGGTCATCGATAAGCAGCGCTGCTACACGGAGAAAAATATAAAGGTGTGAATGAGATAAAATAGTATTTTGAATGAACGCGACGGGAAATATTTATTCTATTCATTGCGGCGTGTTGCCTTAACAACCTGGCGCTTTGATTTTACATGACTCCGTGTCGATTTTAAGCAAAGGTTGTCTCTGCAGGCCAGTAGTCGTCATGCTCCTGACCAAGTCAGGCTACCCTAACCGGGGTGACCAACGACCTACTTTCTGGTTAGGTGCCTGCGAGCTTGGGCGACCATACCTTTTACCAGGGGTCCTCTGTTAGAAAATGGGAACAAATTTGAGATGAAAAAATTCTTAATTTTGCAATCAGTCATTTGAAAGTAATATATTTGGAATCTACCTATTTTTTCAATTTCAAAGAAATGTAATTTGTCTATAAAGGTTATAAATTTCAGAAGTATTTAGTATCAAATTGAATATTAGGCTGAAGTTTCTTGATAATAAACTCCGTCAAATATTAACCAACTCTAGAGCTGGGAGAGCCAATAAAAATGGATTCAATGCGATGGATGGGCGGAATCTCGAGGCCTTTAGGTAAACGGAGCAACTAAGTCACGAGTTGCTGGAGTGCTAGGATGCGAGCGTAGCCTCTAAACGAGGTCACACTGCACGGCTGCATGCTCTGTGGTACGAGAAACATCCGGAGCTACCGCACTTCTGGTCTATCAATTATTGTGTGTATAATGCAGCGAGAGCTTTGGCCGGTACGAACCGTAAAACAAAAGCAACGGTTGATCATAAGACCAAAAGACGAATGCATCAACTTACCATAAAAATAGTCTGTGCAAGACAGTGCGCGTCCCGCATTCAGTGTGTGATTGACTACATCACATCTGACAGGAATTTTACAGCCAAGGTTCGAAAGTTCTCGCGCGAACTCCGTAACCGTTATCACACACTTAACATGTCAAAGCTGATGACCGTCAGGCAGCATATTTTTGAGAGAATACGGATAATATCTGACGCTAAGAGAAGTCTGGAGCGGAGGGAGAGGTGGGTCAGAGAAAATCAACAGTGTCTCGCTGACCCATTTCGACACTTCCAAGACCCTCCAGTTACTGTCGACCACCCGCCCAAACCAGAGGAGGTCGAAGTATTTTGGAGAAAACTCTACGAAGTGCAGCACAAAGACTCAGAAAATATAAATAACTTCAAGGAGCTGTGTGATGCCCTCATAACACCTGATCAAGAATGCCCACCCATCACTACCGAGGAGGTGAAAACAGTATTAAAGGGGATGAAGAACTGTTTCGCACCGGGACCAGATTGTATCAAAACCTTCTGGTGGAAGAAGTTTCCTTCAACCCATCATCATTTGGTCCGTATTTTCACCTCATATTTAAAGTCGGAAGAGCCGATTCCGGAGTGGTTGGTGGTCACCTTCCAGAGAGTTTGTCTTTCAGGGCGACTCCATAAGCCCACTCCTCTTTTCCCTTACATTATTGCCACTATCTCTAGCATCTCTAAATTCCGACGGTTACTTGAGCGGCAAACCTGCAGATCGAAAACACAAGGTCACTCATGTATTTTACATGGACGATCTGAAAATCTATGCTAAAAACAAAGAGCACCTACATCTAGCTCTAGGGATTGTTGAACGAGATACTAAGAAAATTTGAATGGAATTTGGGTTAAACAAATGCGGCAAGGTTTATTTGAAGCGAGAAAAACTTAATGGCACCCTGAAGATCCTGAGCATGTTGATAGAAGCGCTGTACGACACCTTTGCGCTGGAGAGACTTATACATGCCACGGCGTGTCACAGAGCCTCATTCAGGATTAAACATTGACATCTATAAAAAATACTCTCCGAAGCAGAGACAAACGTCTCATCTGGCAAATTTGGTTTTCCGAACTGTAGGCAAGGAACAAAGTATCTGCAATAAACATGCTTGCCGTCCCGGAAGTACTCTATTTATTTGGAGTAGTTCCATGGACGAAGAACGAGCTCAGATCCCTTAATATCGGGACAAGAAAAGTTATGCACATGCACAAACGCATGCATCTTAAGTCTGCTGTTCCGCGACTGTACATCGCACGCCGTCAAGGGGGTTACGGAATATTGAGTCTTGAATGTCTTCACAACAGGATTATTCTGGGTACAGCACATAAATTCGCAAATGGAAGAGACCTTCTTCTCAAAATGGGCAGGAATCACGAAGAAGTGGGCAAAGGAGCGTTTTTGTTCAAAGCAGCGGAGGAGGCTGCTAAAACACTCGGACTTAACTTTAGTATTAGGGGTAAGCAAAACGCATCAAAACATGTCTATCTCGAGTACTCACTCTTGAAAGCCCCGATTAAGAAAGCACAAGAGAAAATCTTTCGTGAACAGCTCCTCGATAAGAGGATGCACGGTATCTTCCACATAAATGTGGAGGAACAGTCAATGTCGTGTGAGCTAACATTTGCTTTCCTTAAATCGCCCGGATTGAAGTCTGGTACGGAGGGTTTTATTTTGGCATGCTAAGACGGGGTCATTTCCACCTCAACATATCGTCGCCACATTTTGGGCCAAGTCATTCCCGATGATAGCTGCACGGCGTGACATGCACACCCCGCGCAGTTATCTCACATACTATCTACTTGTCCAACTCATGCGGGAACGACCTACATCCAAAGGCACCATGCGGCACTAAGAGTGCTTCATTACCATCTCTGTCACTCTTACAGCATTAACCTTAATATCGCTCCTCTAGATGCTCCTAGGGAAATCGAGTCAATTGTCGAAAATGGGAAGTGCCGCATATACTGGAACTTTATATGCTCGACAATTGTTTCTGTTGCTGCCTCAGGCCTGACATGGTTCCTCTTGACTTCGAGAAGCGAACCATGTTCGTTATAGAATTTCCGGCAAAAGCTGACAAAAACATCATAGCCAAGGAAAATGAGAAGAAAGGGAGGTATCGAGATCTTATAAGGGAGTTGCAACGATTATACCCGAAATATTCTGTTAAACTAATCGTCCTTATCATCGGCGCTCTTGGTGGTGCCAAGCTTTCACTCGTTAATAACCTAAAAAGCATCACTGCGTGTCAACAATACAACACTTGCGGGAAAAATGTAGAAGGCGGTAGTTCTTGGATCACTTCGCGTTCTCAGAATGCACGAAACTTTTGCCGGATCGTCGTATTGATTCTGTTACAGACTGTAACAACTTATCTCACAGTCGTGAGACGTGGCTGTGGCTGAAATTGTACCGCGATTTCGCTGGGAGCGAATGCAATTTTTTGGATTAGCACCCGCTGCCGGTGAAATCCGGCGCTTG
>NC_046658.1:51772274-51778659 GCF_010883055.1 Belonocnema kinseyi | reverse complement strand
TCTTCATTTTATCGAAGGATTATATTATACAATTCATTAAATTAAATAAAGGGCATTTTTGTATTTTATTACACATTCTTGTTTTACACATTAAATTCACTAGCGTATTCGACTTTCCTTTTCGTTTTAATATTTTTCTAGAGATTTCTTAACAATACAATAAAGGTTTTCGTGGAGAAAGTGGTCTTTAATTTTATTATTATTTTACGCAATATTTTGAAAGATTCTCAAATAAATTTTTTTATCAAATTTAAAGCTCTTATAATGTTCTCAATAATTACAATTGTATAAATGATTCTAAAAATAAAATAAAATTAGAAAAACTATGTCGCCAAGCTAATTTAATGAACCAAACGTGCAGCTTAAGGCTAACCATGCATATGCGAATGCTCCTCACGTAGAAATTCTACGATTAGCTTACGTAAAATTGCTCGTTTACTGGGGGTCGGTTAAACTTCCGGGTTTTGAAACTGTTACTTCCAAACTCGTTTATATCAGAACGTTATATTATTCTCAAAATACTATCAGCGTCGTACATTTGTTTGCAGCTAATATTTCAAAAATAAAACTGCTGCAATTTTTTCAATTACCCATAAAATCTTTTTTTTTCTCAAATTTATTCAACTCTAATGTACAGATTATTTATGAGTCTCATGTAGCACAATCAGTAAAATAATTAACCTTATCATGGAGCAGTTAAGTTTGAAGATTATTAAAAACCGCTATAAACGTCAAACAAAATCATAAAATACACAGATAGATAATAGATCTATTATAAATGCAAAATTACAAACCGAGCTAGTCAAACCTACGCAGATATTGCATGTTCCAATTAGAGCAGTCAAGGAAAGACTTTGCATTTTTCAGCCAATCAAGGCAAGACATTGTATCGGCCAGCCAGTCAAGGCAAGACTTTGAATCGCCTAGCCAGTTAAGGCAAGACTTTGAATCATCCAGCCAGTTAAGGAAAGACTTTAGATTGCCCAGCCAATCAAGGAAAGACTTTGAATTGCCCAGCTAATAAAGGCAAGACCTTGTATCGCCCAGCCAGTCAAGACAAGACTTTGAATCGCCCAGTCAGTTAAGGCAAGACTTACGATTGTATGTCTAATGAAGGTGAAACTAATTGATTGTTTTCTTATGGAAACGTTCGCGCTTCATGTCAAAGGCTCGTTGAAGAGACATTCGTTTATGACTAGTAGGGTCATTATCATTTCTTTTCAAAGACCAGCAATAGTCGGCTATCATTCTTACATTGCATCGACCTTGATAATGTTGCTTTTTTTGGTTAAAGTCTTGATAAAAGCGTTCGCCCATTTCTTCACTGAATGCTCCAACATTTTCTGGGAAATAGTCCAAATGAGATTTTAGAAAATATAATTTCATACTCATGAAACAACGTAATCTTTTAAAATTCTTTAACATACTAGATACAATAGTTCTAAACTTTGGATCTCGATTGTTACCTAAAAATTTCTGTACAACATTTTTGAACCTCAACCATGCATCCTTTTCAATAGATGTCATGGTTTTGATAAAGACATCATCTTTGATAAGTTTTCTTATATCAGGCCCAGCAAAAACCTTCCTTGACTTTGGCATCACTTAAATGCGGAAATGTAGATCTGATATAATAGAAACGTTTTCCTTCGGTGTTTAGGACTTTCACAAATTGCTTCATTAACCCTAGGTTTATATGGAGTGGTGGCAATAATACTAAATTTCTGTCAACAAGACTTTCATAAACAACATTATACTGACCAACTGTCCACTCTAATCTGTCTGGCCATTTCTCCGTTATCCAATGTTCATCCCTTGTACGACTATCCCAAAGGCAAAGAAAACAAGGGTATTTAATTTTTCCTGATTATAAACATATTATAAGATTTATCATTTTGAAGTAACCACAAATAAGCCAATTATGCCAATTATGGACATTGTATTTTATTTTTATCAGGAGTAATTGGAAAGTATCATAAGATTGTTTCAGTGTACTTGAGTGACCTAATAGAATTGTAGCGTACTTATTTCCATTATGTAATAGTACTGCTTTCAGACTTTCTGTAGACGAATCTATGAAAAGACGCCAATCTTCTGGCGTATATAAGTTTATTTTATATGAATTAATGAGTCCTTTGATATTATTACAATACACAATCCCACTGTCCATTGAAACCTACTTGATAAACTTTTCTTCTCCATTTCTGTCAACAGTTACTTTAGTGCTAGGTAACAATAGTTTCCTCTCTTTGAGTCTTGAAGCGCAAAGCTCAGCTTTATCTTTTGCAAGGTCCAAGTCACGTATAAAATCGTCTAATCCGTCTTGTCAAAAAATTTATGACTTTTATCATCTGATTCTTCCCAAGAAGAATCTTCAGTTGCATTATGATCGTCATTATCCATTGATTCGTGAGTTGATCGATCACTTTTGTTTTGAGACTGATTTCTAACACCAATCTTGGCTGGTGTCACACTTTTTACATCAGGGTAAACGATCTCCTCCAAATATTTTTTAGAAAAACTTCCTGTTTTGCATAAGCAAAAGTAACAATCAGTATCAAGATCGTTGGGCTCGCGCCAAACAGGTGGTTGAATAAAATTCTGCGTCTTGGTACTTTTATCTTCCCAATTTGACAAATCTAATCTACAAGCATCACAAATTGAGGTTGGTACCCACGGTTTACACAGATTTTTCATTGAACTCCCATAACATTTGAAGTATGAAGTATTAGTATATAATATATTTTATCGAATCATTAATTGTTCGACGGTATTTCTCCGTTTTATACTTTCCACAAACGTGACAAAACGTATTAACTTTCTTAGCGCAAGGAGTTCTTGAACTCATTTTTTTTCTTATAATGAACAGTAATGTGGAAATTCTAAAACTCACTATATACAAAAATCACGATCGACACGAGATGTAACCCTTAGACAGATTTTAAATACAAAAAGAATGCTATTACCTACGCATTCAACCGTTAGCCCGCTACTCAAACGTGATCTCTAACAAGGAAAGATTTGTAGCAAAAAACGGATCTCATCACCTACGCATAACACGTCATAAAAGCGTTGCCAGATCAGTGAGTCAGCTAGGGATCGAAGACTGCACGCTTTTTTGTTGGTATTTTGTGCGGGATCCTTTGTTCTTCTTTAAAGTCCTAAATTGTGGTCGCCATATTGGATCTTCTAGGGGTTATAACAAAAAACTGACACCGGAAATAGAAAGGGCACCCTTGAAAACCCCTGAGATAATATTTTGAAGAAAAAATATCGGACCGTCAGTAATAGAGAATGCGTTGTATAAATCTGAAAGCCTCAGCGTGAATGAGTTAAAACGATAAAATAAAAATAAAAATTTTAAATCTTAATATTTCCAATCTTTAATACTTTCCTAATAAAACTTTCAATTTCGAAAAAAAGTGATTCGCTCATTTCAATTCAGAATATGTCAGTCTCTAGAACTACAGGAATATACAATTTTTCGCAAAAAGATTGAAACTTCGATGTTCTACAAGTATATAGTGAACTATTGGCGATAGAAAAAAATTTATAACATGTTTAGATTTGCCACCCTAAGAAAATAATTATTGCAGTTAAGCAAAATTATGAATGCATAAAAACAGATAACATTGGGATAAATAATATAAACATTCTGTAAAATTTAAAAGGGATTAGTGAAGAATCTTGGAGGTCTTGAGAACCTTTTTTTTGTTGATGTCCTTGAGTTCGGCGTGAAGACGCAACATTTTGACTTAAGAACAAAAATAAAGTCTCGCTCGCGGCCTGGGGCTAGATTTACAAAAACGTCTTGGCTATGTCTTGGACGAAGATTCACCCAAGACGAATTATTTTTCTTCGGAAATGAATATGGCAGCAATGCTAAAAAAATTAAAATGTTCGACCCAAGCAATATGATTGTGAAATATTTTTGCAACAATCCACAAAAATATTAACTTGCGGTTGCTTTATATGTCTAAAAAGTGTCTACGAAATGTTGCTAAAATATTTTCAGGCAATTTTGCTAAAACATTGGCTGAGATATGGATTATATGTCTCCACAAAATAAACAAAATGTTTTAAAAATACATTCTTGAAAGCTTTTATCCAAAATTATTTCCAGGTTAAATAAATTATTTTAATTACTGTTTCGTTACGCATATAGTAGAAAAACCGGCAACGTACTTAATAATAAGTAATTAATATCAATTTATTAAAATGTTGTGAAGGAAAAGAAATTTTAAACCTAAAAACTACAAATAACGCGGAGAATTTCAACGAGGGTTGGGGGGGGGGGGTGTTATATTCTTTTTATCATAGATTCAAAGATTTAAGAGCAGGTGCTAATCTGAAAAATTACACCTGCTCCCAGCGAAATCGCGGTAAAATTTCAGCCACAGCCACGTCTCACGACCGGGAGATAGGTGGTTAACGTCTGTAACGGAATCAATACGACGATCCAGCAAAAGCCTCGTGCACCCAAGGAACCCGGAGCGACCCAAGGTCTACCGCCTCCTGCATTTTTCCCGCAAGTGTTTTGGCATATTGTTGACACGCAGGGATGCTTCTTAGGCCATTAGCGAGTAAAGGCTTGGCACCTCCAAGAGCGCCGATGATAAGGACGATTAGCTTAACATAATATTTCGGGTACAATCGCTGCAACTCCCTTATAAGGTCGCGATACCTCTTTTTCTTCTCATTCTCCTTCGCTATGATGTTTTTGTCAGCTGGTGCCGAAAACTCTATAACGAACATGGTTCGCTTCTCGCAGTCAAGAAGAACCATGTCAGGCCTCGAGTGTGCAACATAAACAATTGTCGAGAATATAAAGTTCCAGTATATGCGGCACTTCCCATTCTCGACAAATGACTTGATTTCCCTAGGAGCATTTAGAGAAGCGATATTAAGCTTAATGTTGTATGAGTGACAGAGATGGTAATAAAGCACTACTAGTTCCGCATTGTGCGTTTGAATGTAGGTCGTTCCCGCGTGAGTTGGACACCGTCTTGGCATACCAAATGAAACCCTCCGTACTAGACTATAATCCGCGCGATTTAAGGAAAGTAAACGTTAGCTCACAAGACATTGACTGATCCTTCACATTTCTGTGGAAGATACCGTGCATCCCGTTATCGAGGAGCTGTTCACCAAAGTTTTTCTCTTGTGCTTTCTTAATCCGGGCTTACAGGAGTGAGTACTCGAGATAGATAAGATTTGATGCATTTTTCTCACCCCTAATACTGAAGTTAAGTCCGAGTGTTTCAGCAGCCCCCTCCGCTGCTTTGTACAGAAACGCTACTTTGCCCACTTCTTCGTGATTCCTGACCATTTTAAGAAGAGGGTCTCTTCCATTTGCAACTCTATTTGCTGTACCCAGAATAATCCTGTTGTGAAGACATTCAAAACTTAATATTCCGCGACTACCTTGACCGCGTGAGATGTAGAATCGCTCTTAGCTTTGACTTGTTAAGTGTGTGACAACGGGTCCGGAGTTCGCGCGCGAACTTTCTAACCTCGGCGGTAAAATTTCTGCCAGATGTAGTGTACTCAATCATACACTAAATGCGGGACGCGTACTCTCTTGCCCAGCCTAACTTTATGGCAAGTTGATGCATTCGGCTTTTGGTCTTATGATCAACCATTGGTTTTGTTTTACGGTTCGCATAGGCAAAAGTTCTCGCTGCATTATACACACGATAATTGATAGCCCAGAGGTCGGATTCTCCGGAAAAATGTCCACGAAGCTCGTCACCCATTTCAGCCAGATCTTTAGGCTTGAGAGAAACCTTGGTGTTGATGTTTCTCCGGGTCATAAAGCATCGCTCTTTTTCTATTGGATGCCTGCCCGCGGTTGGTCTTAGTGTCGCCTCTCTTTCTCTGTTGCTGTGAAAAGTGTGATAGCTCCGGGTGTTTCTCACACCACAGAGCATGCAGCCGTGCCATGTAACCCCGTTCAGGGGCCACACTCGCATCGTAGCACTCTAGCAAGTCGTGATTCAGTCGCTCCGTCTACCCAAAGGTCACGAGATCCCGCCGATTCATGGCATTGAATACATTTTCATTGGCTCCCCCAGCTCTATAGTGTTCAACATTGTTGGCCGACTTATTGTCGGGAGCCCTGCGCGTTCTGTTGTTCTGAACCGCACTTACTACAACTATGTTTGGTGTTGTCATTGTTGTTCACACGTCTGCGTACTCTGAGAGGTCGCTCGGTATCCCAGAGTCACCATTATAGACACCTCACCCATGTACCATTAAGCTTTCTGCACGGTTTTCAAACCTCCTCTTGAAGGTTAATTCCTTCGGGACCACCCCTGGACAATTGTCCACGACTGCCTATTTATTTTTGTAACCATATTCAGCAGAAACCCTTAGTACAGGGACC
>NC_046658.1:51771024-51772174 GCF_010883055.1 Belonocnema kinseyi | reverse complement strand
AGATAGTATCCGTATTCTCTCAACAATATGCTGCCTGATGGTCAGCAGCTTTGACTTGTTAAGTGTGTGATAACGGGTCCGGAGTTTGCGCGTGAACTTTCGCACCTTGGCGGTAAAATTCCTGCCAGATGTGATATAGTCAATCACACACTAAATGCGGGACGCGTACTGTCTTGCCCAGCCTATCTTTATAGCAAGTTGATGCATTCGTCTTTTGGTCTTATGATCAGCAGTTGTTTTTGTTTTACGGTTCGCATCGGCCAAAGCTCTCGCTGCATTATACACAATAATTGATAGCCCAGAGGTCGGATTCACCGGAAAAATGTCCACGAAGCTCGTCATCCATTTCAGTAAGATCTTTAGGCTTGAGAGAAACCTTGGTGTTGATGTTTCTCCGGGTCGTAAAGCATCGCTCTTCATCTATTGGATGCCTGCCCGCGGTTGGTCTTAGTGTCGCCTCTCTTTCTTTGTTGCCGGCTTGTTCTAGCTGTAATAGAGTAGGCGTTCCACTTACATAGCCCCTTTTACGGAGTAGCTCAGCATGGTTTCGCAGACGTTGCTGCGAAAAGTGCGATAGCTCCGGTGTTTCTCGCACCTCACAGCATGCAGCTGTGCCATGTAACCCCGTTCACGGGCCACACTCGCATCGTAGCACTCTAGCAAGTCGTAATCCAGTTGCTCCGTCCACCCAAAGGTCGCGAGATCTCGCCAATCCATCGCATTGAATCCATTTTCATTGGCTTCCCCAGCTCTAGATTGGTCGGCATTGTTGGCCGACCCATTGTCGGGAGCTCTGCGCGTTCTGTTGCTTTGAACCGCACTTACTACAACTATGTTTAGTGTTGTCATTGTGTTTCCCACGAGAAGCTAGGGAAAGGGGTTCGTACATCCTTGTGGAGCCCCGCATGCAAGGATAAGGCTGCGTACTCTGAGAGATCGCCCGGTATCCCAGAGTCACCGCTCTAGACACCTCACCCTTGTGCCATTCAGCTTTCGGCACGGTTTTCACACTTCCGCTTGGGAATTCATTCCTTCGGGACCACCCCTGGACAATTGTCGGCGACTGCCTATTTATTTTTGTAAGCATATTCAGCAGAAACCCTTGGTACAGGGACCCTCTATCCGCAACCCGAGGACGCGTTCGGTGGCT
>NC_046658.1:51754002-51770924 GCF_010883055.1 Belonocnema kinseyi | reverse complement strand
CTACGAAGTTCAGCATAGACTGGACGAAGACTCAGAAAATATAAATAGCTTCAAGGAGTTATGTGTTGCCCTCATAACACCTAATAAAGAATGCCCACTCATCACTACCGAGGAGGTTAAAAATGTATTAAGAGGGATGAAGAACTATTCCGCACCGGGACCAGATTGTATCAAAACCTACTGGTGGAAGAAGTTTTCTTCAACCCATCAGCATTTGGCCCTTATTCTCACCTCATATTTGAAGTCGGAAGAGCCGATTCCAGAGTGGTTCGTGGAAGGGCGCACAATACTCCTGCCGAAAATAGGCAACTTAGCTGACCCGAAGAACTACAGGCCAATAGCTTGTCTGAACACGCTTTATAAGATATTCATAGCTATCCTAAATGATAGGATTGATCTCTAGCACTGCGCAACTCCGACGGATACTTGTGCGGCAAACCTGCAGATCGAAAGTACAAGGTCACTCATGTATTTTACATGGACGATCTTAAGATCTATGCTAAAAACAAAGAGCAACTGCATCTTGCTCTGGGGATTGTCGAACGATATACTAAGGAAATTGGAATGGAATTTGGGTTAAACAAACGCGCCAAGGTTATTTAAAGCGAGGAATACTTAATGTCATTCCTGAAGATCCTGAGCTCGTTGATAGAAGCGCCATACGACACCTTTGAGCTGGAGAGACATATACATACCTGGGCGTGCCAAGGAGCCGCATTCAGGATGTGACATCTATAAAGGATACTCTCCGAAGCAGATACAAAAATCTCATCCGACAGATTTGGTCTTCCGAACTGTCGGCGAGGAACAAAGTATCTGCAACGAACATGCTTGCCGTCCCAGTACTACTCTATTCATTTGGAGTAGTTCCATGGACGAAGAACGAGCTCAGATCTCTTGATATCGGGACAATAAAGGTTATGCACATGAACAAAAGCATACATCTTAAGTCTTCCGTTCCGCGACTGTACATCTCACGCCGACAAGGGGATCGCGGAATATTGAGTCTTGAATATCTTCACAACAGGATTATTCTGTGTACAGCACATAGAGTTGCAAATGGAAGAGACCCTCTTCTTAAAATGGTCAGGAATCACGAAGAGGATGCACGGTATCTTCCACCGAAATGTGAAGGATCAGTCAATGGCTTGTGAGTTAATGTTTGCTTTCCTTAAATCGCCCGGATTGAAGTCTGGTACAGAGGGTTTCATTTTTGCATGCCAAGACGGTGTCATTTCCACCTTCACATATTGTCGCCACTCTGTCACTCCTTCGGTATTCACCTTAATATCGCTTCTTTAAATGCTCCTAGGGAAATTGAGTCAATTGTCGAGAATGGGAAGTGCCACATATACTGGAACTTTATATTCTCGACAATTGTTTCTGTTGCTCACTCGAGGCCTGACATGGTTCTTCTTGACTTCGAGAAGCGAACCATGTTCGTTATCGAATTTTCGGCACCAGCTGATAAAAACATCATAGCCAAGGAAAATGAAAAGAAAGGGAGGTATCGAGACCTTATAAGGGAGTTGCAACGATTGTACCCAGAATATTCTGTTAAACTTTTCGTCCTTATCATCTGCGCTCTTGGAGGTGCCAAACTTTCACTTGCTAATGGCCTAAAAAGCATCCCTGCGTGTCAACAATATGCTAGAACACTTGCGGGAAAAATGCAGAAGGCGGTTGTCCTTGGGTCACTCCGTGTTCTTAGGGTGCACGAGGCTTTTAGTGGATCGTCGTATTGATTCCTTTACAGACTGTAACCACCTATCTCACGAGGTTGTGTATTTAAAAATGCGAAAAGTTTTATCAAATTATACTCTTTAGACAGTGTATTTACAAAATTTCAATGGATCTGAAAGGACTTCAGAGAAGATAATTTGTTTAAATACTCGTGAGTGGCATTATTAAGCCTCAGAGAATGTGACGTAATTGTAAACCAACTCTCAACACATGAAGCTCGCTTTGTCCTTTGCATACCGTTTCGTAAAAACTTTAATAGACGCTGGTCGTACATCCCGAAAATGGGGTGGAAGCCAAATAGAAAATTCCGAAGTTTGAATTTTTATCCCATCTTAAAATTGTGTTTCGTTATGCAGATGATAGGAAATCCGTAAACTTACTCAAAGATAAGTAATTCATATCAATTTATTATGATTTTGTGACGAAAAAGAAATTTTAAACCTAAAAACTACAAATAGCGCTGAGATTTTGAACCAAGGGGGACCCATGTCATTATAGTTTGAAAGATTTAGGACGGCCGGGAATTAAAAGGTAGGATCAAATGAACTGCCATATAATACAACGCTTCTAAAGGTTTGGGACATTTTCAGCATAAAATCATAAACCCAAGATGGACTTTCGGTTTCAGTTCTGCACCCCCCCCCCCCCTTTCCTTCCCAAATCATCCTTATTAACTGAAGTTTACTAGGACGGAAGTTATAACTACAATCTCTACCATATGAAGAATTGCTACCTAACTTTGATATGATTTCGGTTTAGAAACTAAATTTATAGCATAAAGATGGTAGTTGGACGTATAATTTAAACAATGAATAATATAAACTATAAAATAGCTTTGGAAAGGACTAGAACTTTGATTGACAAAAGGCAAACAAACGCGAATAAAAATTAAGAACCTACAGAAACCGGATGTGCGAATAGATTTCTAAAACAAGATAATTGAAAGCAAATGTAAAGCAACCTGTGAGGTGCTTACAAACAACAAAGATATAGAGGGCGCATGGACTAAGTTACGGGATATCATTGTTAGGTGTGCTATCGAAGTGTGCGGTACCGCGGTTGCAGGAAGAATGTTTCGTGATGCGTGGTGGAAAGAAGGTCATGTACGGATCAAATACTTAGCTTGAGGCCAATCACAGAAAAAGTTTGAGTGTAGGAAAACAAGTTTTCTATGGACGCGTTGACCTAGAAAAAACTTTTGACGAGGTAGATAGAAGTAAACTTTGGCAAGTCCTAAAAGAGTATGGAGTCAATGGATGGCTCCTATAAGTTATAAAAACAATGTATACCGGTAGTAAAGCGAGATTAAGTGTAAATGGGAAATTGAGTGACTGTTTTGATATTATTCAAGGAGTTACACAAGTGTCTGTTATGTCTTCATGGTTATTTATAATATTCATGGACAAGTGTATAAGAATGGAAGAGCTTCAGCCTCAAAATTAATGCAAATAAAATAAAAGCTACAGTGTTTGAAGGAAAGAGTGAGAAAAAACTATGCAATATTGTATTAAATGGTGAGAGAATTGAGTAATTTGATAAGTTCGTGTACCTTGGTAGCTTATTTACTAGAGACGGGGAGATATGTGAGGAATTAGATAGACGCATAAACGAAGGCAAGAACGTTAGTTGTAGACGAGGGCCCCTTATCAGAAGTAAAGGCATATCAAATAAAGCATAAATGGCAATATATAATTCTATATCTGTATCGACTGTACTATACGGTAGCGACACATGGACCTATTAAGGAAAAGATAAAAGTAAAATTAATGAAATCGACATGAGATTCTTGCGCATAAAATGCGGGAAAACTCTGATGGAGAAAGCGAGTAACGAGATAATTCTTAAAGAATGTGGTGCAGAAGGGACGCAAGTTGACACATGGAAAACAAATCATTTAAGATGCTTGCGGCATATTGAGAGAATTCCAGATGAACGACTAACGAAAGAAGTATATCAAGGTGAAATAAATGGCAATATTTTAGCCAATGGTCAATAATTTAAATGCTTATTGAAGGTGGCTGCGATATTCATTTGAAAAGTTCATAATAGTTCCAATAAATATTCCAGCAATATTTCTGCAACGCTGTCTATTATTGGAGTATAGTTGAATCCCTAAACAAATAAGATTAATTCTTTAACCGAAAAAGATACATTTTTAACAAAATACATGTATTTTTAACAAAAGTTTTTATTATTAACCAAATAGTATGAATGTTCTACAAAATAGAAGGAATTTCTAACCAAATACATAAATTTTAACAAAATATACAAATTTTCATCTGAGTGGTTAAATTTTAATCTGGAAAAGGTCAATTTTCAATAGAAAATATCAAGTTTTTCAAACAAAGAGAGAAGCTAGATTTTCAATTGAATAAAATTATTTATTGTTTCGAAGAATTATTGTAATTACATTAGGGTAGTTGAGTTTAATAAAAACTGAATTAATAAACATGTCGATCATAGATGGGGGTCCTCCTTAGTGCCAAATATTTAAATAAAAGTAGTTTTTTAGACAACAAAATTAAAATAAAAACTTTAGTATGCAATGATTGTCAAAAAAGAATTCATGCTTCCACTTATCTTCGGATTTTTAAGTCGTGCTGCTACTTTATCTTTCTCTCTCTGTCACAAGGACGTATCATTCCCGTTATCCAAAGCCGAAAAAATCGAGTCACATAAGGGATATAAAACTGAGAATCGTCACAAGGCGGCCGCACTTACAAGGTAATTCTACTGACGTAATCTATTGCTAAAACCATACAGGCTGCTGATAATCTAGCGTGTGCTCAGGATTGTACATTCTCATGAGGGAAGGTATTAGATTTGTATAAAATTTGACCCCCCTCGGCTTTGTCAAATGTCAATGTTTTGAGATCTTTTTAACCCGGAAAATAGGTTTTCGCGAATTTGCCTGTCTTTCTGTCTGTGAGTCTGTAATTTTCGGTCTGTGATCACGATAACTCTCGAAATAATTTACGGCTTGATTTGGCCTTCGGTATACTCTCTTAGTATTCTAAATTGAATTTCAAGTTCGTTAGTCAGTTATATTAGATGAAAGCTTAAAAATTGAAGCATTTTTTAAATCTTTCGTGACTACTTTTTTTAAAATTTAAAGCCTATGTACGGATATTCCTAGTACTCAAAAAAACGAATAATGTATCCTTATGACCTTTTTCGATAAAAATTTGCGAGAGTTATAGCATTTATAAAATAAAAAAAAACAACGAAAATGATATTTTTTAAATGAAAATTTTTCATTTTAAATAAATAAAAAATGTTTACCCTTTTTTAAAATCATATAAATTAGAACAACACCTTCATCAATTATAATTACTTATACCTATAACTATCTGGTTAACACCATAACACCAAAATAAATTCAACCAAATATTTGAATTTTCAAATTAAAAATATACATTTTTAACCGGAAATGTAAAAGTTCTATTTTAAGTTCAGAAATTTATTTTACACTAAAAAAGGCACGAAGTTTTAGCCAAATTTTGAACCTTCTAACTAAAAAAATAAATGTTGAACAAAAATTTAATTTCTAACAAATTAGTTCTAATTTCAACCAAGCAGTTAAATTTTGAATAAAAAAAGATGACTTCTTGACACAAGAGTTGTACTATTTCCAACAACAGAATTATAATTTTTCAACTGAGCAGTAGAATTTTTAACAGAACAAGATGAATTTTGAACAGAAATACAAAATTATATTATGTTCTCTTAATCAGGTATGCATTTAAACGAAGGAACAAGAAAAACGGAAAATTTCATGAAAAATAGAAATAATACTGTTCTGTTTCAGGAGTATTGTTTGAAAAATTTACAAACATTGTTGAAATTTATCATCAGGTGAGAGAGCGTCCACATATTACAGAACGCTCTAAAGGGGAGGGGTGGTATCGTCTAGCCCATCGTCACAAAGTTTTACATAAGAAGGAGTCACAAAGGTTTTTTTTTAACAATTGCCTTACGCTACCGTGATTAAATTAGAATTTTTAAATCCAAATTTAATATTAGGAGGGGGTCTTTTATATTAAACTCATTTTCTGCTTTCACTCACTTTGAAGAATTCACGAGTTAATGATGCACATTTCACTTTATAATACAAATTAAATAATATCGTGCTGAAAAAAATTTAATAGAGAAATCAAAATTAAAAAGATCAGCAATTCCTGAAGATGTTTTTAACTGCGCATTTAATCAAAAGCGCGGGACTATTTTCATTTATCTATATTCTTACAATACGACGTTAATATTAAATCATTTTGCGAGCTTAGGTATTTCCAGCATTCAATTAAATTTTTCTAAACATATAAAACTTTTCTGAATATTTATCTGTATGATTATGTATAGTAATTATGGATTTTAAATAGGTTTGCGCTATTTGCTACATTCGTAGTTTGAACTGTTCACATTCGCCACGGGCCATCTATCAGGTAACCACGAAATTAAAAGGAACCCTTATAAGAATTCTTTGGGAGTCTCAGTTCTAAAGGATGATAAATTCACTCGAGCCGCAACATCATCTTTATCGAACTCTCAGTTGTTTCTGCGTTTCCCTGTAGCGAAGAGAAGTTTTTCATGCATACAATACAATCTAATACCATTGACTGGTTGATTACTAATATAGGAACAGCCAATAAGCCTCACGTTTAGCATTTGTTCATTCAAGCGGAGGTCGCACATTCTACTTCCTCCTGTATATTGATAATCGGATTTAGCTAACTTCTCCAGAGTCGCTTTAAGTCTTGAGGATAACTTTCGCACGGAATTCACATGCTCCAGCTCCCTTAAATCTAGAAGAGGAAAGACGATCAAAAAAGCAGGACCAGAAAGAGGGAAGTGAGTTGGAATTCCAACACCGATAATTCTGTAGGAATGTGGAAAGCCAGTAATAAATCTTCAGGAATTTATTGCAGACTCTTTGAACAAAAGATAGAAAACGAAGCAAGGAAGTTTCAAGCAGCTGTGAGTTGTAGCGTGATCGAGAATCGGCACTTTTCGTATATTGAAGTTAATTGCATTAGTCGGAACTCGATTTTTAAATTTTGTGGAGTGCACGGATTTTAAGGTAGAATTTAAAGGTTCTTGATTAAAAATATTTCATCTTTTTTAGAGAAAATATGAACTATTTGGTAACAAATAATGTTTTTTGTTGAAAATTTATACTTGCGGGTGAAAAATTGAACGATTTTGCAGAAAAATCGTCTTTCGAATTGAAAAATAAAAAATTTGCTTACAAATTTTTTTCCTAATAAAATAATCTGTGTTTGTTAAAAATGTATCTTTTTTGGTAAAAATTTAATAATCTTACTTTTATGATCTTGGCTTGGTGATTTCAAGTCGGCGTAAACTCGTCTCAAGATGAACCTTTTGGAACGCAGAAATTAGACTGTTAACATATGCGAAGTATTAAAACTGTTGAATGAAAAATTTATAAAGATTGAGTTAGTTATTTTCAATTAAAAAATTCAGAATCGTAAGGTCTAAACGAGTATAACACTAAGAAGTTTTCTTTTTAAAAATGAAAATTGTAATTTTCCATAAGGATCTTTTAAGCTGTTAGAAATACACAAAAACAAACAAGATGTTTGGTATCTTCTTAAATTAAGTATAATATAAATGAAAATCCGTGAATTAATTGATTGAATATACCTATATATTGTATGAAAATTACGAAAATGCTGAATCATTAACAAAGTTTAGTTTTTATGACAGTAAGAATGATCCTTTTTGTTAGGGAAGGTATATACTCGATGTCATGAACCACTTGTCTTGTAGTCATAAATATTCGACACAATATATAAATATATATCTTTAAGACAGAGAAACTTGTCTCCAAGACATAAATTGAAGTCTGCCTTCGTCTAAAAAATTAGAAAGGCTGAAGTCAAACTTTTCGACTTCAACATGACGTAATAGGAGGAAATTAGAGTCGAAACCAAGTCAAAGAATTTTAACTTGGTTATATATGCAAATATGAAAATGGTTGAAAAGTAAGCACATAATAGTATGTCCTACAGGAAAAAATATACATTGATATGGAAATTTCTGCTACTTTTTCCTATATAATTGTGTACATTAAAAAGTAAGTGGAATGAAAATACAAAATTATCGAAATAAAAAATAATTATAAAAATAAGAGTCGTGTATTGGGATCCTGAGGAATATAATTAATGAGCCAACAGTTGTACTTGTGAGCTACTCTCAGAAAATTTAATTGTTTAATATGTATTTTTTGAATTGAGTAATAATTTTTATACAATAACACTAATGCATCAGATAGTGTCAAAACGATAAGAAAAATGAAAATATTAAACTTAATATTAGAATATCTTATGTTTGCTGCTTCAAACTGAAGTATATTATTATCTTTATAACGCTTTACATTAAAAATATTTTGAAAATGTACACGAGACATTTTTATGTAGATGAAGACAGAAAGAACTCACAGAAAACAGAAAAAAGAAAAGCTTCTTGCATAATGGTCTGAATGGAACAAAATTTTGTAATTTTAGATTTTTCACTCTTCAATAACAAACAAGCATTACTTTGCCATACTCGTGAGGTTCACTTCGAAAGTTTAGCTTGGTGCAAATTTGCACTGGTGTGGTTTCCTACGTTGTAAAGTAGATGCTTCGGAAAAAACTAAAAGAATTGATTTGCGGTAAGTTATTTTACATAGTTTTTAAAATTTTTATTATAAATTTACCAAAAATCATACCTACGTGTTAATTACGTAAGTTTTCTAAATTCTTGATTTTTTTATTGAAATTTTCTTAAAGTTTGAGTCTCTTAAATTTGAATCATTGTACAAAATTATAAATAATAGTAGTAAATACTATTAGTGAAAACAAGTTTTAATCATCGTTTGTCTTTCTTTAAGAATGGCTGGCGCACCAAGTTCTGGTTATAATTTGCGCAGCAGCCGAGCGGGTGTGCAAACACTAGCCCAGACGGCAAACCGAATTCTTTATTAATGAATGCTATAATCGTAGTATGATCACGGCAATTAATTTGGAAGGAATTGAAAAAGAATTCAGGAAAACAAGTCAAGAACTGTAGCGACATAAAGAAACTATAATTTCTGGTTTCACGATTCATTCACAATGAATAATCTTTTAAGTTCTAGCCTATTCGTGAAGAATTCTTTTCCAATTCATTTCTTGCTTCATGGGACCAATACATAAATATAGTACGTAGTGAAATTGAATGCGTAATGAATGACAACAGTCTTCTTATGTATGTTAACGCGATGCTAATTGAATTATTTTTCAATTCAGTTTTAATATCGAAGTCTCGCAACCAATTATTCGCAAAAAATTAATCTTTGGTATTATTATATTATTACTTTATACCTTAACATTTTTTCACATGTTCAAGTACACAATTATTTGCTATTACACAATCAATACACTATTTATAATCGCACACTATGAAAATTTTTATTTGCCTTGAGTTCGAACCCTATATGTTTCGCATTCCTAACGCCTAAAGCCTCGCGGCTAACCTACCTATAAAAAATGTTGCCAAGCTTATAATAATATATGTACTAAGATTTTGGATATATTACAAATTATTATTGAATATTTGATGTGATTAAACAAGATTTCAACTTAATTCAAAAATATTTCAAGACATATTAAAAGATTTGAGAGAAATTAATATATATTTTAAGAAATTGTATCGATTTTAAAGGATTTCGACAAATCTCCGAAGATTTCAAGAGATTTAACAGGCTGTAAAGAATTTAAGAACATTATTAACATTTTTAAATTACTTTAAAATCTTAAAACTCATTTAAAATCTACTGAAATTCCTTTAACATTCTTCAAAATTATTTAAAAATTTTGAGCAATGATTAGATTTATTGTCAATATAAAGAAATTACGATCGATTAGATTTGAACGCGCGTTCCTCAGAATGCCACCCAAAAAACACCAAAGTACTTTAATAAATACCTGGATGACTTAAAATTTAATAATCTTACTTGTTTATTTACTTCACACTCGAGTTTCATTTTTATAAAACAATTCAGTGAAGAAAATCTTTTTAATAATAAATTTCGTTTTTAATGAAAATGCGAAAATATTGATTTCATAAAGTTTTTCCAACTTGCAAATATGATGTCAAAGCATCCATTACAAAAAATAAAGAAATAGAGCAAAGTAAAGTTTTTGCACGAAAATTGGCCGTATGTAGAGGACTCCTAATCAATGTTAGAGACAAACGTTATCTGCGTCTCATTTTCAATATTTCGCTGACGCAAGTACAGTGAAATTAAATATAATGGATATAACACCGCACAATTTAAAAACCGATGCAAATTTAGTGGATCATTCAAATTGTACAATCAAAAGTATCATGCCAATTTCAATTTTTTACCTGTTTGAAATAATTCTCTACTTCTGAAAAAATTTTTGTTCTTAATTCTTTTAATATTATATGGTATTTAAATTGCTTGATCGTGACGTATCAAAAGTCAATTCTTACAGCGTTGCTTAGGAGTTTCAAGTAAATAATACGAATTCTTATATAGAATGTCTGAAGATCGAAATACGAATAATTTGATAATTCAGTTACAAAGTTCCATTTCAATAATTTTGGAATACTTGATTAAATACTTCAAGAAAATAAGATTAATTTTTTCTCCATTCGTTTGTCATGAAAATTTAGTCAGAAAAGGATTCGCCGAGAGTTCGTGATTTATTAATTTGAGTTGCTTATGAATTACCTCGAGCGGTCTTAAAATGTTCAATTTTGAAATACTTTAGAAGCTCATTAGAGATTCTTTAAGAATACTTGTATGAACTCAAAATTAGTTAAATATGGATAGATATAATTCTTTTTAAATTAATTGTCAATAATTTACCAATTCAATGACGTAATTCATATTGTACTGTGACTTCAGAACTAATTGAGGGTTATTTCTAACTAGGCTTGCCGTCTGGGTAGACGCTTCTTCTTATGAAGATGAAAATAAAGGCAGCGACTCGGAAGGAGATGATGACAAATTTATTGTCTTTGTCATTGAAAATATTGAGCAGGAATTCGATGATTAATTTATTGAAGAGCAACTCATACTACATCATGATGCAGTATGCGTTGGATGCATTATTTTTGCGGAATAAGGTGTAGAATAATTTACTTTTAGCTCTATATTCATATTTTATAATAATATTCTACAATTATATATTTTCAAACAATAAACAATATTATTAATGATTAATTACTAGATTTTTAATGTGTTTTTCTTTCTAGATTAAGTATTAACTGATTTTGCTATGCTTTAAAAAATACCTTATTTTCAGACTCTTTTAATCTTTTAATTCTGCTCTTTTAATTTTCTTCCTTTTTACTATTGAAAAAGTATTTTTTTTAAATTATTTTTATCATCATTGCACGAGTTATTAAAATTGAAAAATGCAAAATCCCAAATCGCACAAGTGTGGTAGACATGTATGCGCAGATGGAGTGTGGTATCCACGGGCCAACGTCCTCTAGGAAATGCGATAATTGTTTCCTTATTATTGACTTGCGAAAATTCAGTACTGAATAGTATTACAAAATTTCCCTTAACACTAGCCCCGCCAGAGCTGGAAGCAGATCTTTGGATTGTTTTAACTTGTTTTAAAAAGAAAATTATTTGTTCCCAATTCCGGTTCCCTCGGATGGATATTCAGAGTACTAAAGAAAATGTGAAAGTATATTATATTGAAAAATATATAGAAGGTCTTCACTCTTAATCATCCGTTATTAACACATACAATGATCGGTAAGTAATTGTTTAAAAAGAACTACTTATTCTTACCTTTAAAGTACAGTTTGTTACTTATTAAGAAAAGTAACTTCGTTACCACCAGGGGTCCGAATAAGATCAGGGAGAAGTTTCTGATATTTGACAATGGTTTAAATGTAGATTCTAGATAATAATTCAAGAAAATTTAATAAGCATGAAAAAGTACTAAGATTTAATGTATCTACTGATACACAATGTAAAAATTCCGTTTGGTCGAAATTTTTTTATAAGTTATTATAAATATCCAAAAATGCCCTACGAATTCGTTAAGGTCCCTGGTCAACACTATCATGACTAGAAAAGTAACTATATTAAAGAAACGAGTTACTTCACATTGCCGGTGATTATATTATGAATATACAAATTAATTTTGTCACTAGTTTTTTAGAAAGAAGCATAGACATTTGGTATTCCAAGCTTATATTATTCAAAATAAGAAAGTTTTGTGCAGTTTTATCATTTGAAAGTATTTCAAGATTATAATTTTGTCTCTTTTTATCATTCCGGAATGAGTCTATTTGCAGTTGACAGTGATTTCTACTTTCCCGCAAACGTGTTGCGACATTTCATTCCTGATCATTCCGTGCCAGTGACTTCAGTTGCTCGAAGCTTAATAAGTTTGTCATGTCGCACGCGACAGAGTACACTATCATTGGTTCGGTGTTTGCTTCATTATATCGAGAGACTGGTGTTATAGGTGTTTCTATTACAAATTGAGAGTGACGTGAAATAATTTTCAACCTTAATATTATCAAATTAGTATGGTATTTCGTGACCTTTACAATCTAATTTTTCTTTAATACAAATACTTTAATTATTTAGCGATTCAATCATTTTACTTTGTGTTTCATTGATTCAATTGAAAATAAAGGCACGGACATGAAATACCTGTCCACACTGAGGAAAACATCTGCTAAAACTGAAAAAAATATATGTAATTGAAAGAAACGAAAAATTTGTTTACATTCGCAAAACATTAATTCAATTTTAATAAATGAGAAACATTTGCCTTATTAAATGAAAGAACAAAGTTGCTAATTATGATTTGTTTGATTTAAATGAAGGATTTGTTCGATTTTGAATTTATACAAATATTTGTTTGAATGAAAAAATATATAATCTGCAAATTGAAGATATGATAGTTCCTTAGAAAAAAACTCTGGGAGAGCAGACCAGGCTTTCTCATAATAAAGGATATCATTTTAATGTATGTCGGAAACATATTATCGTTGCGCCGTTCCGCATACCACACAGGTAGTTTAAAAGAAGTGGTTTCAACCTTTGCTAATTCCTAAACATCCAATTGCAAATTTTTTAAAATTATTTATAAAATTTAATGAAGATTCTGGAACAAATCTTTGCTTAATTTAAAGCGATACATTTTTACATTCTTATCATTTATGATTGAGAAAGTATTAGAATTGTCGGAAATTTGACATTACAATTTTTCAACGGATCTCCACGTTTCGAGACCCCCTGAATCTGAAAATCAAGTTTTTACGATGGCGTCTGTCTGTCCGTCCATCCGGCCGTCCGTAAACACGACAACTCTTGAAAGAATGAGCGGATGAAATCCGTCTTTGGCACACTTTTTTTAGGTCCTAAAAGAAAGAACGACTTCATTTGCCAACTATTTTTGATAAAAATTAAAAAAGTGACCGTATGTTGAAAATTGTTGAGACCACTTTTTTCTGAATTTAAAAATTCTATGAACGGATATTTATAACATTAAAGAGAACCAGCAATTTATCCCAATGTCTCTTTTCTATAAAAAGAAAATTCTCAGAGTTAGAACATTTTCAAAATTTTGTTAATTAACCGAAAATCTAAATTTTCAGCCAAAAAACGCACGATATGAAAAAAATTCAAGAAAAGAAAAACATTCATTTTTGAAAGCTCTACAAGAGTATCATTACAAATTGTAGGATTTTCTTAAAAAATCGAAAATTCCAATTTTTATTGCACAAAAAATAATGAAAAATCAAGAATTCCATTTTGTCGTCAAACTATGTAGGACACGAAAAAAACGTCAAATAAAGATAATGCATTGCTGTTTTCCTCTAAAAGTTAAATAAATAGTAGTGAATATGGTTTAGGTGCTATACGCTACAGCGTTGAAAATCTTGAACATAATATTCAGAAAGATCTCCAGTTTTCAATTTTTATGCCATTAAATTTTTCTTCAGAAACAAAAAGCATGAGATTCTAAACAAATGTGTTCTTTACTCCTAAATTGGTATATTATATAAATCTACTGTCTAAATTAAAGTTCATATTATGTGTATCTAAGAGTTACTATATGAGAAACAAAAAATTTGTCTTGAAACTAAACTTTTTTTGTAAATTTGCTTTTGAAAAATTGAAATTTACGCCCTACTTTGAAGCCGCAACTCCTATCTGGAGTTGTGAAGTAGGTTGTGAATAAGCAGCTATTTCAATGTAATTTAGACCGTACTTTGATGCTAAAAGTGTCCGAAATTGGCCGTTTTCCATGTTTAGCGTCAAACTAAGGTCTGTATTTAAGATAAATTAAAACCTATTTTAAAGTTGAAACTACTACTGTAAGACTTGTGGCATCAAAGCAGGTTATCTATAATGTCATACCAATATGGATGAACAAATATAAGTTTTGTTATTTATCAGAAAAATAAAATAATATCTGTAATATAAGTATCAAGGATATTCGCATATATTTTTTAGACATATTATTAATAGAATTTTTTCATTATGACGCTAAAGCATAGTGCACTAAGAAATCCGAAAGTACTAAGAAACGAACCCGAGTTCAAGATTCAATCTAATATTTATCAGGAAATAAATTTGTATTAACAATAACAGTATTTATTCCATACCCAATTGTCTCGTCCTCTCAACATTCGAGATGAGTAGTCATTTATTTTTCATACATTTGGCGGTTCGTATTCTCTAATAAACATGATAAAAAAATTAAGACACTTAACATTTTTTAACAAAAAGAAATGCTATTTCCTCCAAAATCAAGTAGTATATACGTAAATAGTAATTTTTGTTTAAAAAATGTTTTAGAAACTCTGAATTATTATTGTTTAGTAACAAAAATTACCAGACTATTTGAAAAGTCGTACTGTTCCTTGGAAAAAATGATTTTCTCCATAATATCATGTTTCAAATAAATTAACCGTATTACTGTCATGAAAATTTAATAACAATCTGCGAATTTAATTATAATTATTAAATTTATATTTCAATATATTTTTCAAATTTCATACATAATATTTGTTGCTAGTGATAGAAAATATTTTATTCTTGTAATGTGTTGTGATTCTCAATCACCTAAATGACTGTTTAGTACTTAACTTTCATTAATTATTGATAAAAATGTTTATAATTAATTATTAATCGCCAATATTTAGTAATTTCCATGATAATTCTCATACAAATTTTCAGCATTTACAGTTCAGAGAAAATGTTAAAAATATCAATAGTTAAGATAAAAATATTTACAGTTAAGAGAAAATATAAAAAATAATATATTAATATTTGCTGTGGTTAAGAATTGCAAAGAATGATTGATTTAATGACAAATATTGAATTGATGACAATTAGGTTAAATCTTGAATTAAAATTTTTTGTTAATTAAGTGTGCATTCAGACATTAAGATGACCAATGAGTTCAAGTAACCTACGTTAAAAATACTTTTTACTTTATTTTTATGAAGTTCAAACATTGTAGGCTCAAAAGACTAAATGTAGGGTCATTATTGAATGAGAGGTTAAGCAGCGTCAAAGAAGGATCTTGAGTTATAAAAATGTAGGTTCTAAAGGTTCAAAGTGGCTTCAGAGAGGTGTTGCAGCCTCAAAGTAGGCTCTAATGTTTCATTCTCTAGGAGTTAAAAGTTTAAAGCAGGGGCTATCAGTTTCAATAGCGCCAAAGCAGGTTCTAATAAGAAGCTGCAACTTCAAAGTAGGGTCTAAATTTCGATTTGGGCTGTAATATATGGGACACTATTTTGCAATGAATATCTACATTAGTGATTTATAACTGAAGGCCGCGAAAATTGAAGGGGTTAAGCGCCACTTTTCTCGAAAATTAGTCTTTTTCGCATTTATTAATAGTCCTAAGTATGGGCCCTCACTAACGCGTTGCAGAAATGGTAAAATTGTGGATATTCATTTTTTATTGATTTTTAAAATCACATTCTTTGGTGCTTAATATAACAAAATGCGAAAGTATTCTCAACGCCGTGTAAAATTTAGAAAATGGCGCTTACCCCCTTAAGTTATGCCCGCCCTTTAACTCTCTTAACACAAATGCAAAATTGTCTTTTATTATAGTTTTAAAATTCAGGAATTGTCCGATGAAACATGTTTTCCTGTATGCACAGTTTGACCGTAATTATAAGAAGCGCCTCCTTTGAAGATGATCATGACTACATGAAGTAACGTCCAGTTATCAGAAACTTCACAACGCTTAATGTTTAAATTAAAAATATGTATATATTCGGCTGCAACTCCCGTTGTTGGACGTCGTGCTCCAAACTTAATTGTATGTAGAATAGTACCTACTAACTAAAATCATTGTCATGACAAAAAAGTGGATCTTTGTGTTCAAGATGATTACTGGGACATAAATTAAACCTTTCAAGAACTTTACTAATTTGTTTATTATAAATGGTAATCTCATTCCTCGGTGTATATTTTTCTGGAGAAAATTTTAATCATTGTCGAAGGAGGTGCTTTGTATAATGACAATTGAACTTCACATGCGGGTATGTTCATTATATTTTATGATTATACCAGTGTCTTGTTTTAAAACTACATTTAGAGAGGTTTAGAGGCAAGAAATTCGTTTTTCTTCATTATATTTTTGTTTTGTTTCATTTATCTTATAATGCCAGTATTATAAAGTTGACAACTTCCTATTAATTTCTTATGTATAAACGTGCACCACTTTAAAAAAAAATTGAATTAAATCTAAATCTATAATACTATTTATCTTAATAAATAATAAACATTCCTAGTTTGCGACTTGCAATAAAGAATTGTCTTCTATAACGAAAAAGAGAATACATGTTTCAATAATGATATTATGGTTTTACAAACTGAAGGTGTTAACTTATTTTACATACAGTTTGAGAACTTTTTGTCTTAACAATATTAATTTCGATTTAGATGTAATGGAATCACTACAAATAAGATGTGGTTTTTAATAATTCAATACGAACAATAATTTTAAATCAGAAATATAATTAGGCAAATCTTGAATCGGAGATAGCGTTAAAAAATTAAATGTTCATAACACATCATCTATAATGCATTTTTCTTGCAAAAAATTTGTCATTAACTATTTCTGAATGTGAAAATAAATTATCATGATTTATCCACTTTTATTCAA
>NC_046658.1:51748190-51753902 GCF_010883055.1 Belonocnema kinseyi | reverse complement strand
GTTGTGAAAATGAATCTATTTGATTCATCGACTTCTTACGCAGAATAATGATCTGATATTTAATTTTCATGAAAAAAATACATTGGATTTATTTCATTTTAATCGCAGGAAAGAAATTCAGTTGTATATTGCATTCTAGATTGAGAAAAATGAATCTGTGTTATTTATTTACTTCTCATTGAGGATAATAATATGCAATATTCCAATATTTTGTGGATATGAATAAGTCAAATGTATTTCACTCTCTCGAATAGTAATAATTTGATTTTATTATATCAAACAATTATTGAGCTATTCGATTTATTCAGTTTCAATCTCAGAAAAAGAGAGAAAATTACACGTGACATTCTCGATTAAAGACCAATGAAATCGTTTGACTCATCCGCCTTCTATTGCGGACAGTAATATGACATTTCATTTTTGTTAGCAAAATTCTTTCGATTCTACCTGTTTTAAGCTCTGATAAATTATGTACATCGTTTAAAGACTCAGAAAAATTAATCTATTTTATTCTTAACTATTTACAACTCAGAAAAATTAATGTCTAACATATTTTATGTATTAAAGTATTTAGTAGTATTTAAGTATTTAAGTATTTACTTTAAGTATTTGTTAACATGATACAAGAACAAAAAGCAAGTTGAAAGTTTTGTGGAACTTCTTTTAGCATTAAGACAACTTGGCAAGGTTTTCTTTTTAAACGAAACGGATTTTATAATTAAACGAAGTCAAAAAATATCGGATTTTTACATTTTCGTCCGCCAATAGGGCGGACGAAATATAAAAAATTGAACCAATGACTTCAAAATGGGCCCGAAGTTTTTTTATCGCTAATAATGAATCTAAAGTCAAAAATTCATAATTAAAAAGAGCAAATTTAATTTAATTTTTTTTTAATTTTGAAATCTTCACTTCACATTCGTAATCAGAAATATAGAAAAGAACTGACGACCCAGTTTGGAGCCACATGACGAATTTTTGAATGAATGAATAAATAAATTGATAATACATTATGATCAATAATTGATAGTAGAATATTATTTTTCTTAGAAACAATTTTTTTTTGGGAGACGGAAAAAATGACCGATGTACAATGTATATCGGTCATTTTGAACATTGATATAGAACACTGTCAGTGAAAAAAGGAATTTTAGTCTACTAGAGTATTAAGTCCCGGTTTTTTTTTGTTTTTGGATTGAGAAATATAAAATAAAAAATTATGCAAGTAAAGTGATTTTATTGCTAATAATCTACTTATTTTATCACAAATATGAAAAAAACCAACTAATTTATATGGGAAATATGTCTATAGAAGAATAAATTATGAAAATGCAATTCGAAATTTTCTCACTCTTCGTCCAAGCGTGAATTGCCTTGCTTGTTCGAACGACCTCTCGAATGAAAACTTTAAGTAAATTTTTAGCGTTTTACACTACTTTAAAACTTCAAACTTACTGGAAGTATCGAAAATCGTTGCGGAACCGATTAGTGAAACGATGTTGAACGACGAGAAAGTAGTCCAAGAAAATTTAATTTTTAAATTCGTTTTCACGCTCAACGGAAGTTTTGGCTTACTGAGATTCATACATTTCTTCGTACAAGTATGCGTTAATGTTACTATTACGTCTAATTTTAAATACCAAAATAAAAAAATTAAATAATTTCTATTATTAAGATTAGCGGTAGCGAATCAATGCCAAGCACTAAAAAAAGTAAAATATTTTAAACACCCATATAGAAAACAAAAATCTGCTGTGAAGGACAAAATCAGAAAATAAAAAAAATAAACGATATCGATCTTAATAGAACTTTTGGGTATGTCAAATTCACCAAAGTAAAGCTTTTCTGTGAATTTGTAAGTTATCATTTGAAAATTAAACAAATGCACTTTCAATAAGATAATAAGCATTAGATCAATCAAATTTTTAAAAAATCCTAACAACAACTCATCTGCAGGCTATCATTTTATCGATAATAGTTATTTGATTGCAATACATCAAATTTAGTAAATAAATGTTTCAATAGTTGCAAATGAATTTTGAATTTTTTTTCTAAGACCTTTGAAAAAAACAACACTTCCGTTTTGTGACAGATTGTTAAGTTGGGCTAGTACATTTATTTTTGCAACACTATAGATATCTCAGGATTTACTGAGTTCTATTTGAATTCAGGAATGTTCTGGAAATATTTGAACTTTTGTCAAATATTCGGAATTTTTCCAACATGTCTCTCTCTCTTCTACCCCCTCTCTCTTAAACCATTTCTATATACAATTTTTAAACCCTTAACGTAAAGCGATAACTATTTTCGAAAGATCAAATTATAATTTATTCAAATTTTTAAATGATTTAAATCGTCGCTTCCCTTCAAGTTATATTTAAAGAAAACAGTTGAATTTTATGTCTGTAGGTTGAGCAGCCCATGTCGTTAAATAAAAAAACATATATTTTTAGATTGATATAGTGAGTTGACTCATTTCAGGTCGTGAACTGAAATCACTGTTCGCCCTCTATTCTTTAGAAGAAAGACTATTGCAAGATTGTCGGTATAAGGGAGACTTATAGGAGACTTCTATGTCTATTAGAAGGGTGCAAGAGTTTTATTGGCTCACTGATAACGGATGAGGAGGTTCACTTCGAAAGGCGGCATGATTTATGATACGCTTTGGAAGGGACTTTACTCACGTATCCCTGAAAACCGACAAGAACATATTGTACTAAACTCACATCGAGCTACCATCCAAACCGAATGGCTTGTTCAACAAACGAAGGTCCTTCATTTTCTCTGACAAGTGATGACCCGTCAAATCGCAATCTCGGAAATTATTTACTCGTGGCTGACACGTGCTTGGTATGTACTACTTTTATTCGTTTATAAATCTTGAATCTTATAATCTTATGATCTTATAATCTTATAATCTTATAATCTCTTGAATCGTTTAATCTTATAATCAAATAGTGGATTTGTCGACCCAAATTGAAATTTCATCTAAAATGATAAATCTGCAAGCAAGAAAATAAATGATCACAAGCCCATAAAAAAAGTCTGCACGAGACAAGTGATTAGGCTGCCCTTATGGATTTTAGGCCACTAAATCCAAATATGGCCTTATAATGTCCTCTCAACGTCTCATTTTTCCCATAGATGCAGAAAATAGGGGAAAACCTAGGGATATTCTAGATATTATTTCGATAATACCAGTATACGGAAGAATAAACGTACTCGTGTCATATTCTTATGTGTTGGTACTCGTAAAGACCAAATTCATCCAAAAAAATTTCCTAGTGTGCTTTCCGTTTCCCCTAGCTAGGATAAATCTAGGGAAATTTAAGGTTATGCGCATGTTACACTGACGTATAAAGCAAACAATAAGAAAAATTCTATTTTCTCTGCAGTTTTGCGCTTTTAATCTAAATTTTATCGCAAAATTTTTCGAGCTTTTACCATTTTCTCCCTAGATGCAAAAAGTAGAGGGAAACCTAGGGATTTTCTGTTCACACAGTTCATAAGAAAATTTGCCCGCAAGAAACAAGTGACTAGGCTAACCTTATAGATTTTGAGCCACTGTATCAAAATCTAGCCTCAGAATTTCTCTTACACGTCTCATTTTTCCCCTAGATGCAGAAAATAGGCAAAAACCTAGGGATATTCTGTACGTTACTTTGATAATACTAGTAAACGCAAAAATAGACACATGGATGGTATATTCTTGAGTTTTGTGACTTACAGAGACTTAATTTGTGTACAGAAATTCTCTAGTGTGCCTTCTATTTCCTTTAGCTTGGGTAATTCTGTGGAAATTGAAAGTCTTTCTCATATTATATAGATTTGCACGGGGGAAAAATGCCATATTCTTCGCAGATTTGCGTGCTAAATTCAAATTTGAACTCTAAATTTTATTTGGGCTAGTTTCATTTTCTCTTTAGATGCAAAATGTAAAAAAAAAGCCTAGGGAAATTCTGGTTACACAGGCCCGCCAAAAAAATGTTGCATGGGACATGTCACTGACTTCGCACGCTAAACCCCCTATTCCCCCCCCCCCTGTGTAAATCTATATAATCTGAGAAAGATCTTTAATTTCCCTAGAATTACCCAAGCTAGGGGAAATAGAAGAATTTCTGTGTACATATTAGGTCTCTAAAAGTCATTGAACTCAACAATACAATATCGATGTCTCTTTTTTCGCGTATACTGGTATTATCAAAATAACGTGCAAATTATCCCTAGGGTTTTCCTAATTTTTTTCATCTAGAGGAAAATCAAGAGGTGCAAGATGAGTTCGGAGACCATATTTGGATTCAGAGGCTCAAAATCCATAAGTGTAGTCCAGTCTCTTGCATTGTCTAGACAAATTTTTTTTATGGTCTGTGTGACTAGAAAATCCTCAAGCTTTTCCCTACTTTTTGCATCTAGGGCAAAACTGAGACGTATAGGACAAATTTTGGGGCCATATTCGGATTGAGCAGCTCAAAATCCATGAGGGTAGCCTAATCACTTGTCTCGTGTAGACAACTTTTCTTGTGGCCAAAACGCCACTACCGGTACACTGCTTTTCAACGGCCAATAACTAAGACTATTCGACACTAGAAAAAATTGAGGCACATATATTTTTATTGCTTAAGATCTCCTATTTCCGACGGTGCCAATGAAATTTCAAAAAAAAAAATTTCTTATTATCCCAAAATGTAGTTTAAACAAAAAAAAACGTGATTTTTCGTGTCTATTTTTTTTTGTGAACCATTTTCCAAAGCTTTTCTATTCTGTAATTAACCTGGAATCTCACTAACGGGTGGAATAAATGTCTAAACTTTGAGAATCCATGGTTCAAAGATCGATTTTTCGTTTTAGTATTTTCAAAATGGCGTCTTAATGGCAAAATTTTTGTGACAACATTCATGAATTTTTTTACAATAAACGATGCGCTTTTCGGAAAAATCATCAAGAATAAAAAGTTCTTGTAATCAGCCAAGGAATACGCCTGAATATTTTTCGAAGCGTTTTGAGCAAAATTTTGGCTGATTACAAGAACTTTTTATTCTTGACAAATTTTCCGAAAAGCGCATAGTTTTTCAATAAAAAATTTTCATAGTTCTAAGCATCGTGTAAGAGTAAAATGATTCACGAATATCTATCGTCCGTCTGCCGCAAACAAAGTTTACGTTGCCCAACTACCACCAACGTGGAGGTCGACGAATATCGATAGTCTCTTTTTATTTTAAGGGATTTTATATATTTTTTTTACATTTTTTATTTTTTTTTTTTATGGAGAATTTTTTTCATTTCAGATTTCAATCCGTTGAAATCATTTTGATCCCGCTGTTTCAGAATGTAATTTTGAGAAACAATGTAAGCAGCAATACATGTTGCAATCAATACAAAATCTAGTATTGCTCTGGCGACATTGTTCATTATTACATAATGCTCTTGTTCGTGATTCGTATCTGTGAGTTTCGAAATCACCTAGTTTTGTTTGCGACAAATATTTCCTGCTGATTTCTTTAAAGAAATTTCCAGGGCAAACTTTTTCTTCGTTACTCCATGAAAAAACGTGATTTGGTTCCAATTGTTTTTGAGGTGCTGTGTAGTTATGGAAAACAGATCTATATGATGCATTCGGTGTGGGAAATTCCGATCCCGAATTCTCGTCATCTGATGAATCATCTCCATCAGAGCCAGAGTAATCTGGATTAGGTATGATGATACGTTCATCAT
>NC_046658.1:51745695-51748090 GCF_010883055.1 Belonocnema kinseyi | reverse complement strand
GCATACTTTGAATAAAATATTTGTTATCATTCTCTTGAAATAAATGTGTTTTTTTCTTGAAAAAATACCGGTTTCATATGTATACACCTGGTAGTAATTTTTTAATTTTCAAAAAAAGTCATTGGGATTTTTGAATACTATAAATAACCGTGCAGAGACTTTTAGAATTTTTAAAAAAGCGGTTTAAAAAATATTCAAAATGTGCCCACTTTTTGAATTTTCATCCAAAATGGTTGGCTAACGAACTTGACCCTTAGTTTAGGATACTAAACGAGTGTGCCAAAGGATAATCTAATAGATTAATTTTTTCGAAAGTCATCGTGTTCACAGACTGACATACAGACAGACGCAATAGAAAAACCCAGTTTTTCGGTTCCAAAGGGTCTCCAAACGTGGACATTTGACAGAAACTGGGGGGGGGGGTCAAATTTTACACAAATCTAATACCTTCTCTGATGAGAATGTAAAAAGAAGAAATTTTGACCAAAAAAATGAGCCTACTACCAGTAAAGACGAAATACTAACAAAAAAAGATCAAGCTTCAACAAAAAAATGGAAAACTAACATTTGCGGATAGCAAATTAACTTGAATTAAAAAAAGAATTTTTAATAAATTAGTTATATTTTCAACCAAAGAATTAAAACTTGAAAAACAACTTTTTTTTTACAAAAATGGTTTAACTTTTACCGGAAGCAGATCAATTTTCATCGAAAAATGGAACAGTTAAATTCTCAACTAAAAAATTAATCATAAACGAATAATGTAATAGTAGATATTCCAAACACAACGGATGGTTTCTTCAATAACTTTACTTTGTGCAATTTGTTCTCTCTGGCTATCAATATACAAACAAAATTTAAAATACAAACAAAAATTTAAATATGTGTTGGGCACCCACATACATATATTGGTGTAAAATGAGTATATAAGTACAAATTTAGAAAGTGGGACAACGGTAGCGTAGGGTTTGGACACATTCCTTCAGCTTGCGGGTTCAATGCCCGCCTCGCACACTGAACACACAAATTAACACAAAACACCTGATTTCGTCCTGATTTTCAAGTTTTCCCTAACCTACAGCTGTGATGGTTATTACTAGCGGAATTAAACTTTTTTTAAAATATGTTGGTGAAATAAAGTTATTAGATTAAAATTTGTTTTAGATAAAATCTTCGTAATAGTAAAAAAGATAGGTAATAAATAAGAAGCTTCGAAATATTTCTGATAGTAGCTTCGTTATTTTCACCGTGATAAAATGAACAATTAGTGCTGAAAAAGTGTGTGCAAAATTCAAGGACTTTTCCAGGTTTATTCAAGGTAACTGACTAACATACTGACTGATGTGACTGATGACTGAGTGCACGTGAAATTTAATATTTTGAATATTTTTTATACGTGCATCTAAAAAAATTCGTCCTATGGGACATTTTTTATTACCATAAAAATTTTAGTATGCCTTGTTATTTGAAAGTTGCAAACGTTTCAACATAGACTATTACGTTACACAGTTATAGAAGTAGGTTCTATATTAAAGTAGCCTTACATTATTAAAAAAGTCTGCTCTTCAAGCAGGCTTTTTCCATCGTCTAGTGCATAATTTTCAAGCTTTAGAATAAGAAAGATAATTTAAATTTAAATTACACTAGACATTTTTTTTTTAGTTTTATAAAAGGAAAAATGTTGTCACTGTTACGTTACATAAAAAAACTGTTAAGTTACCTGCGCGATCGACTGTGGCATAAAAAGTAGAATTGAGAATCAAAAAGGCTTTTAATGTTTAATTTTACAATGGATAACATCAAATAAGTGGTCTTACGATTATAAATTTATGTCTTTAAAAACAAAAATCATCATCTTAATGATATATTGATCATCAAGGAAAAGGGACGATTGCGTTACATGTAGTTTTTAACACTAAACACATACGTTAAAGAAAAGACTGCTTATTTTTAATCATTTTGGAAAAACTAACTAAAAGTCATTTAGTTACTTTGCATACACCCAATAATATATAAGAAAAGCAAATAGCATGAACAACGTATTAATCATGGAATAGAACGTACCCTTTTGTTCAGAGTTGTATTTTTATTCACTTTTATCCACCGAAAGGCGAAAAATGATCATCCGTGTATTTTCAAAAGACTATACAATTTTCCGATCTCCTCCCCCCCCCCCAAGGCACTTCTCTAGATCCACGCCTGATTCTCGAAGCGCAAAATTTGGAAAGAATGTTTTCTCTGTGGTTACGTTTGCCTAACGATTACACAGGGCCACAAGATGGAATTGAGGTGGAGCAATTTATGGATACCTTTCCAAAAAAAGTCTTCGTTTTTTGAAGCAAACCAGTCATCGAGCCATTTTCCAACATTTTCGTAAGAAGTGAAGCGCTGTTCG
>NC_046658.1:51742782-51745595 GCF_010883055.1 Belonocnema kinseyi | reverse complement strand
AAAATGGTTCACAAAAAAAATAGACACGAAAAATCACGTTTTTTTTGTTTAAACTGCATTTTGGGATAATAAGAAAATTTTTTGAGAAATTTCATTGGCACCATTGGAAAGAGGAGATCTCAAGCAATAAAAATATATGTGTCTTAATTTTTTCTATTGTCGAATAGTCTTAGTTATTGGCCGTTGAAAAGCAGTGTACCGGTAGTGGCGTTTTGGCCGTTTAAGGGTTAACAAAGAAGGTGAAATTCTCTACAAAGCTGTTAAATTTTCAACCCTGAAATACTAATCTTTAAGAACAAAAAAACTCTTAATGAAATCATTTAATTTCCAACCAAAGAGAAGAATTTTCCATACATTTAATGAAAAACGAAAAGGGCCAAAAATGTATCAACCACCAAAAGAGTTCATCTTTAACCAAAAGGTCACAAATTTAACCTAAAAATCTTCCCGCTTCGCGGGCACATTCTCGTCGCGCAATGGACGAGCGGCTCGCTTCGCTTGCAAGTTTGAGCGCTTCTAGGGCGCGCGACTATTGGTTCTCGCGCTTCGCGCTCGATACTGCATTTGTCTCGCCCTTTGCGATCGGTCTTTGTATTTGCTCCACATTTGTGCACAGACCTACTAAGGTTAACGAACCAAGCATCGATAACTGTAATTTAGTGATTGTGAATTCTCCTTTATTAAAGCTTCTTCGGCTTTAACGAACACATTCTGATCACGCATCTCGTGCTTCGCACTCGATTTTGTCCAAAATGTTAACTTTTCTATAATATGTGTAACACTTCTGTATCAAACTTATAATACATTTATTCAGGTTATTTAGCGATAGACAGTTTTCACATAAAACTAATGCCTTCTCATTATGATGAGAATGTAATAATACATCATTTTTGTGCGACAAAAATGTGAATTTTCGATTTTTTAATAAAATTCAAAAAGTTGTTATGATAATCGTGTAGGTCTTTAAAAACTAATATTTTTCTTTTGTTGACTTTTTTTCATGTGGTGCGTTGAATGACATAGAATAGTCATTTCCGTTATTATTATTTTTTTTTAAAGTTTGGAAACGTTATAACTCTGGTAATATTGTTGTTATCAAAAAAAGTCATAAAGATAAATTGTTCATGTTTTTGTGCACTATACACTGCACTATATGCAAATTTCAAATCTTGAAAAAGTGGTCTGTAAATTTTCGAAAATGCTCCAAATTATTGCATTTTTATTTAAAATAGCTGGCTAACGAAATCGTCCTTTCTTTTCATATCGTTATAAAGTGTGTCAAAGGGAAATTCAATAAAATGATTACTTCAAATGTTACCGTTTTTACAGACTATAACGACAACGACGATAATGACAAGGCCGACAGACAGACGTCATCGTAATACCGGTTTCTTTGGGATTTAGGGATTTTCGAAAAGTGAAAATTTCAAGAAATCCACAATAGTCAGTTTTCCCATAAAACAATACCTTCTTATTATGATGAGACTGTAATAATTCATCATTTTTTGTGCAATTAAAAGATGAATTTTCGATTTTTTTTAAATTCTAAAACCTGTTATGATTACCTTGTAAGTTTTTCAAAAAGTAACGTTTTCCTTTTCTTGTCTTTTTTATATCGTGCGTTGATTGGTTTAGAATTTTCATTTTCATTTTGTATTTTGAAAAGGCCATAACTGTGGTAATTTTCTTGTTATCAAAAAACTCCATCTAGATAAATTGTTAACATTTTAATGTGCTATAAATAGCCGTTCATGGAATTTAAAAATCTTTGGCCCCTAAACCTGTGTGCCAAAGCCCAATTCGATTCAATTAGTCGGTCCAAAGACATCAAGTATCCATACGACAACGACAGACAGATACCAATCTGAAAACTTTTTGTTACTTCTGAGGAAATCTAAAATCGTCGATATTTGATGGAATCCGCGAAAGTCATTTTTCGTATCAAACCAATATCTTCTCATTATGGTGTGAATTTAAAAAGCGCGTGCCCTACCAAAGAAATGTAAAAGTCAAATTTTTAGATATTATTTAGGCAAACCATTTTTTTATTGCACATTTCACTGTACCGAGTACCGCCTTCCACACATTTAGGTTGTTTATTTTTTCATAACTTGTGTCAAAAAGTGATTGATTATGAATTTGTAGTTTTTTCCAGTGCGTGTATTTTGAGCTTTTTTATTTTTTTTTTGGTAGGATCAAATTTGGAATGTGCAACTTTTCGACCAAATTAAAAAAGTTGTTATCATAATCCAGTAGGGCCTTCAAAAAGCAAAGTTTTTCTTCTTTTGACTTTCTTTAATATCATGTGTTGTTTGGCTTAAAATGTTCATTTTAATTTTTTTTTTGGATTTTGAAAATGCCCTAACTCTGATGATTTTTTATACATAAGAAAAGTCATACGGATAAATTGTTTGAGTTTTCGAGTACTATGAACAACCGTACATAGAATTTATAAATCTTGAAAAAAAGTGGTTTCACAAATTTTTGGTACGATCAAATTTGGAATTTTCAACTTTTCGACCAAATTAAAAAAATTGTTATCATGATTTTGTAGGGATTTCGAAAAGCAACGTTTTTCTTCGCTTGACTTTTTTTCGTGTCATGCGTTTTTTGGCTTAAAATGTTCATTTTAATTTTTTTTTTTTGATTTTGAAAATGCTCTAACTCTACCAGGTGTATACATATGAAACCGGTATTGCCATCTAGTGGCTAGTAGGCACACTTGTAGGCACTGCCGGAACTTACCATTTGTGCTAATTGGCGTATTGTCATCTGTCAACAATATCCAATACCAAACATTTCAAGTTTCATAT
>NC_046658.1:51735859-51742682 GCF_010883055.1 Belonocnema kinseyi | reverse complement strand
ACAATACGCCAATTAGCACAAATGGTAAGTTCCGACAGTGCCTACAAGTCTGCCTACTGGCCGCTAAATGGCAATACCGGTTTCATATGTATACACCTGGTAATTCGATTGACGCAATTTTTTTTGACCCCGGATTCTGAAAGAGCGGAAAATGTGACGTCCGAATACGTCTTGAACTGTTGATCAAACCGACTTCTGAAGATTATTTGGAGGTCATCTAGAGGTCAAATCCTTCTTTTGATCTCTTAGCTGATGTGTTGGCTATAAACGGGTCTCGAACCAGTGGACCTTTATGTTTTCAGGGTCGCTGATTACGATCCCGGTGTACACATAACCCCATAACGTCTAGGTCAAGGTCAAATAAAGGTCAAAAAACTTGTTTCGATCGATGCAATTTTTTGCTCCGGATTCTGAAAGAGCGGAAAATTTTACGTCCGAATACGTCTTGACCTGTTTGTTGATCCGACCTCTGAATGTCGTTTGGAAGTCATCTAGAGGTCAAATCCTTCTTTTAATCTCTTGGCTAATGTCTTAGCTAGGAACGGGTCTCGAACTAGTGGACCTTTACGTTTTTGGGGTCGCTGATCACGATACCGGTGTCCATATGATCCCATCACTTAAATATCAAGGTCAAATGAAGGTCAAACTCCTTTATTTGGACGATATAATTTTTATGACACCCCTGATTCTGTTTGTGTGTGTCTATTCGTGTATGTGCGTACTGTATGTAGCCTCATGTGTATCTGGGCGTATATGTAGGTGCTGCGCGGCTGAGTTTGGCTATCTATGTTCATGTGTATATGTATGTGCTGTATGTGTCTGCAAGTGGATCTGTGTTAACATGCGTGGGCCCGTTTGTATGTGTATGTGTGTGTGTGTCTATTTGCGTATTTGGGTACAATCTGAGTCTTTATGTGGTCCGTGTATATTTATGTGTACCTATGTGTTTGTTCATCTGTGCTGATTCCGCTCATATCTCAAGGGTTTTTGGTGCTATGGAAAAAATTGAGGGTGTTAAAGCAATTCTAATTCAAAATTTGAGTTCAGATGTTATATAACGAGATTATTCAGGTTGGAAGAAGAGATTCTTTTAATAGAATCACATAGTAGATTTGTACACACAATGCAAATTGAAAATTTATGTACGACGTGTTCTTTTGTTCGTAAAAGATCTACGGAGGGATTTTCTTTTGTGCACGTTTGATGTGTCTCTTTTCAAAGACCAACAGTAGTCTGACATCATGTTCACATCCCCAACATCTTGATATCTTCCCCTCAAAGTCTTTCAAGTCTTGCTGAAATCTCTCAACCTGCTCCTCACTGAAGTACCATAGATTTTCAAGAAAGTAATGAATGTGGAAATGGAGGAAATTGAGAAAATGGATCTTCAAATTCATTAAACATCCCATTTTTCGGCAGTTTTCCAACAGTCTGTCGACGATTGCGGGCCCGCTTGCTCACCCTGACCAATCGCCGATACTGAGTTTCCGAGTCCCTGTATAGCACGGCTACTTTTTCTTGTGCCTGCCATGGGCACAGAAATGAAGCTGTTCAACATAATCTGGTGTTTAAATTTATAAAATGGGATATGTGTCATTTCCAAAGTAGGGTTTTGTGCTGAATACGAATCAGTGTCCCGTTTTTTCCCACGCGTCAACCTTTCCAGATTGGTTGGAACAAGGCTCTTATAGAGTGAGTGTGGATATATATTTTAAAAAAGCGACGACATGAGTTATATGCGATTTTCAAAGCAAAATCCAAAAACTACCTCCTTTTTTCTATGGCTCAAACGGTTTTTGTGAAAATCACAAAAAACCTCAAAAAATAATGTTTTATAGAAAACTTTATACTCATATAAGTATTTAATTGAAATCAAATAAAGGAAGTTTTTTAATTGCTTCAGAAAGAAATTTAACAACGTTTCAAGTGTCTCAGTTATTTAGCAGTTTTTATAGTTCAGTGTCTCATTTATGGAAATGTACAAAATTCTTTCCAATCTAAAATCCACCAAATTTACGAAAATTTGTACGAGCCATGTGTTAGCTATGCATTGTATCTGAAACTCATGCTTTGAATTAAAAATACATTATTAGTCCTAGAGAAAGACAAAGACAGCCCTTAATTCATCTCAGTAATATCTTTAGGTGTTTTTTTCATTCGTTCAAGAAAGTCATTTTTTTAGCAATACATTGTTATAAAACATTCTCCCTTCATTATCAATAAAATTATTTATAGGGGAAAACTCATACTTTCAGAACCTGTAATAATCAATAATTAGTAAACTATCTATTGTTTTTATCCCCCACTCGTTCACTCATTAATGCTATACCATGCAACATATAGACTTCAGACTTGCGCCCTTATTATAAATAAATCTAAGAGTTCTATCGGAGAAGTAAATATACCCTTGGATTCATCATGTAAACATCTCTAAAAGTTGTTTTCATTTGTTCAGAAAATTAATTTTGTAAACATTTACAGTGTTAATAATTTTTAAGATTTTATTTAACGATTAGGGGCTGTCCATACATTTCGTGTCGGATTTTTCTTTTCTTTATAGCGTTGTATCCTTTTTGACTTCAGAAAAATTTTATTTATTTAAATTATGAAAAACAATTGAAAGTTCCTCAGTGAAAAAAATTTATATGAAAGTATCATTAACAAAAAATGTAAATAATGCAAAAAAGTTAGTTCAGATATACTTTTTATTGCTTTCACTTTCACTTTATAATACTACGCATTCAGAAATTTAAATATGTGCTGGACACCCACATACATATATTAGTGTAAAATGAGTATATAAGTACAAATTCGAAAAGTGGGACAACGGCAGCGTAGGGTTTGGATACATTTCTTCAGCTTTCGGGTTCAACGCCCACCTCGCACTTTGAAATATCGTCGACAGCCTATCGTGAAACCGGTACTTCGAGACAAAAAGCCTATCTAAGTACCTCGAGCCGTTGTTCTTGTTGGTTCGGAACTCACCTTAAAGATAGACTCACCCTTCCATCGCCAAGTAACTGTCTGTATAGGTTGAGGGGTGTAAAGGAATAGGGAAGAGGTAAAAGGAAAATGTAAAAAGATTTTAAAGGACACATCAGGAACTTCAGCTTCATAAATATTACCATAATATGGTAGGCAATATTTATTAACATGTCTCTTTGCAAATTCCAAATGTTAAGCAGGATCTTGTGCATGAGAGTTAAGTATCATAAACGTTTCTTCTATCCTTTTCACAAGTCACTCGAAGCCAGCATTTTGTGGATTATATGTGCTTTCAAATTAACTTTTAAAGTTATAATACGGTCTGATAAATAACGAGCAAATAGGGAAAATATTAAGTACATTAAATACATGTACGTCGTTTCTTCTGTTTGTACATTTCATTTTTCTTTGTAACCTCTTGGTTGTACAAACGTTAGCATAAAAAATGGAAAGATTCAAACCTCGATAGGATTAGTTTAATTTGATACTATGTAAGGGGCCAAGAAGTTACTGTTACAATAATTTTTCCGTTTCCCGCAATGAGTAACACAATGTGACAACCATTTGAAGGATAGTGTATTGAAAGGGCATCAGCTTGGGAAATAAATTTAATTTGTAGTTATTCTTTGGATAAAAAATGAAGAAATATAAATGAGAATCAAATAAAATTTTATATCCTATTTAACGTCCAATAATGAAATTAATGCTCCAAATTCCTAAAAATAAAATCAAAGATCCAACGACCAAATGTGCACAACTACCATAGAATGTTTCTATTGAAATTTGAAAAAGATACATTTTCATAAAACAGAAACGAAAAAATTGTATTTATTGAACAAATAATAAAAAAGAGGAAAGAAAAATAAAATGGCAACCAAACCAATCCCCTTTCTTCTATTTTTCATTTCTTTATTATTATTTTTTTATTATTATCAAATAACAAAAAAAAATATTTGGAAAGAATAATCAAGCACTTTTCGCCACTCATAAAGCACTGTGATTTCGTTGCTGTTCCTCCCTGCTTGAATATTTTTTATTTTATTTATTTACTTTTCTTTCGCTTTGATAAGGGTGCTGTGCAGTATCAATTCTAAAACGTTGGTGATTATTATTTACAAATGTTTTTCTTATTGTGATTTTATAATAATAATAATAATAATAAAATAGACAAGAAAATGAAAAAAGAGAAGGGAAGGGATTTGGTTGGTTTTTTTCTCATCTTTTTTTCCAGGAAAAAAAGGACCAAAAAAGGAAATTTTTTTCTTTCCTTTTTTAGGAAAATTTTTATCTTTTTTAAAATTTCAATAGGAAAATTTTATGTGGGTTGCCCAAATTTGCTTGTTGGATTTTTGGTTTTATTTATAAGAATTTTGAACATTGTTCCTTGAACACAAATGTTCTTTCGAATTTATATGATTTTTCAATCCCATAATCCGATTTTCGTGAAAATTGCATTTGTTCTCTTTAAAAAGCTATTCTTTACTTGAAAATTCAGTAAGTATTCAAAGACTACAATATATTAATAGAGGTAAAAAATATTTTTAATTTAAATAGGGCCGTGCTTATGAATAATGAAATTTTTTTAGAAAGGGCTATAAAAGAAAAGGAGAAGAAAAAGAAATATTTATACAAAAATTGCTGTAGAAATAGGTGTATTTTTGCGGTAAACGGTAAAAAATTCATCGACCTTACAGTACATGTCATTGACGAAACTATTTCAGATAATAAAGAACGTCAACCGAACTGTTCTTCTTATGGCTTTTTATCAGTGAAAATAAGTGATACGATTTTGGTAAATCTTAGCTAATGTTTTCAGGAAAAATCATCTACGCATTGACTTTATTCAGTTTATACTTATAAATAAATAATTATTAAATATAGTTATTTTGTATAAAACTTTCTGTTAGAGAAATTGTGTATTTTTCTTCATAATTTGAGCCATTAGAATGGTATATTATTAATAAAAATCGTAGGGATTTGTAAAATTTTGATAGAAGCGAAAACAAGATTTCTGTGGAAAGCAAACTTTTTTCGAATGAACAATTTTTTTACGCTTTCAATTTTTTCCATGGAAGGTGATATTTTTTCTTTAATCGAGATCACCCTTGCAATATTGAATTTTTCAAAAGGAAAATTAGATCTTTTATGGAAGAAAAAAGAAAACAATGGTGTTGTTCAACTCGGTCAGATGATTTATAATAAAATCTCGACGTTTCTATAATCCACTATTCCTATTATCAGGGGAATCTATTATAGTCTCAGATAAAATTAGTTATATGAGACTAGCAAGAATATATTATAAAATATCATAAGCCTATTATGAACAATATAGACCAATAAATTAATCTTTTATGGAATATCGATAGAGAGGATTATGTTTCTTTGGTATTGAAGTGAGCTTTGTTTAATTTAATGTAAAGTAACGCTGAATTTATAATAGCGCCATATAATAATAAATATAAATCAATAGCATTTATTGAATTCAGTGAATAATTTCTACATTTAACAGTTTACTGAAAAACAGATCATGAATTTGGAACTGTCAAAATAACATTTACAATCACAAATATTCAAATAGTGCGATAATTGGGAAAATTAATCTATATTTGTACCAAATAAACGTAATTTGGCATAAGCCAGAAACTGGCGCATAAACATACTCTCACTAGTTTCATGTTTGCATTTTCCTGGAAAGCGCTTTCGCTTTCTGGAAGTTGCAAAAACAAATACAGTACCCTTCCTCCTATTAGATGATAACTTATCGTGACTCCCTCTAATAGTTTGGATCCATTATACCAACCTTTCAAAAATATTGACATTCAATATAACCAACTAAATATTGTAGATTCGATTTTTAAATTGCTAGCTATTCTCGACCCGAACAGAAAAACCTTATTTTGGAAGAGAAATTAAAAATAATAGATCGCCTCAAAAAAGGAGAGGCCGTAATTAATATTGCAACATTAATCGAAACTCATGTTATTACAATCTATATATATATATTCTTGGGTAGCATAGTGGTCAGTATCCCCGCCTGGCACGCGGGAGACCGGGGTTCAATTCCCCGCCGGAGAGACATTCGGTTCGGTTTTGATTCCTCTAGAATCAAACCGAAGGGCCTATGACAAAGCCACCGAACGCGTCCTCGGGTTGCGGATAGAGGCTCCCTGTACCAAGGGTTTCTGCTGAATATGGTTACAAAAATAAATAGGCAGTCGCGGACAATTCTCCAGGGGTGGTCCCGAAGGAATTAGCCCAAAGCGGAGGTGTGAAAACCGTGCCGAAAGCTGAATGGCACCTGGGTGGGTGAGGTTTCTAGAACGGTGACTCTGGGATACCGGGCGACATCTCAGAGTACGCAGCCTTATCCTTGCATGCGGGGCTCTACAAGGATGGACGAACCCCTTTCCTTAGCTTCTCGTGGGAACAACAATGACAACACCAAACATAGTTGTAGTAAGTGCGGTTCAAAACAAAAGAACGTGCACGGCTTCCGACAATGGGTCGGCCAACTATGCCGACCAACCTAGAGCTCGGGGAGCCAATGAAAATGGATTCAATGCGATGGATCGGCGGGATCTCGCAACCTTTGGGTACGGAGCGACTGAATCTCGACTTGCTAGAGTGTTGTGATGCGAGTGTGGCCCCTGAACGGGGTTACATGGCACAGCTGCATGCTCTATGGTACGAGAAACACCCAGAGCTGTCGCACTTTTCGCATCAACATCTGCAAAGCCTCTCATCTTGTTACCACGTTACAAAAAATGAGTTCCGTATATGTAGGTGCAATCTCCCAAACCCATGTTTCGAGAAACAACCCCAGAGATGCACTTTTACC
>NC_046658.1:51732718-51735759 GCF_010883055.1 Belonocnema kinseyi | reverse complement strand
GAACTCATTTTTTGTAACGTGGTAACAAGATGAGAATTGAAAGCAAACTGAATGTTAAATCAAAAAGCATGAAAGAGGGAGCTCTTCTTAGTATTTTGACACTAAAATCATGTCGATACACCTTACCGACTGCGAGTAAAGCCACCCACGCTTTAACTTGACAGACTGTACATCACATCTGGCAGGAATTTTACCGCCAAGATTCGAAAGTTCGCGCGCGTACGCCGGACCCGTTATCACACACTTAATAAGTCAAAGCTGCTGACCATCAGACAGCATATTGTTGAGAGAATATGGATACAATCTGACGCTAAGAGAAGTCTAGAGCGAAGGGAGAGGTGGGTCAGAGAAAATCATCAGTTTCTCTCTGACCCATCTCGACTCTTCCAAAACCCTCCAGTTATTGTCGAACACCAACCCAAACCAGAGGAGGTCGAAGTATTTTGAAAGAAGTCCACGAAGTTCTGCATAGACTGGACAAAGACTCAGAAAATATAAAGAGCTTCAAGGAGTTATAACACCTGATAAAGAATGCCCACCCATCACTGCCGAGGAGGTGAAAAAAGTATTAAGAGGGATGAAGAACTATTCCGCACCGGGACCAGATTGTATCAAAACCTACTGGTGGAAGAAATTTTCTTCAACCCATCAGCATTTGGCCCGTATTCTCACCTCATATTTGAACTCAGAAAAGCCGATTCCAGAGTGGTTGATGGAAGGGCGCACAATACTTCTGCCGAAAAAGGCAACTTAGCTGACCCGAAGAATTACAGGCCAATAACTTGCCTGAACACGCTTTATAAGATATTCACAGCTATCCTAAATGATAGGATTGTTCAAGCAATTGAACCTGTGTGGCAAGAAATGTATGAACAACGAGGCTCAAAGAAAGGCGTAGCCGGATGTCGGGAGAACCTGCTCATCGACAGATGTGTCTGCAAAGATTCAGCATTCTACCAACGTGACCTATCGATGGCCTGGATTGATTATCGGAAAGCTTTCGACTCGACATCCCATAGACTTATCATCTGTCTTTTGGAAATCCCCAAGGTTCATCCGCAAATAGTTGGGTGCATAGAGAGATTGATGCCGCTTTGGAAAACCAGATTTACTATCTCATCTGGAAAAAATCGTGTGACAACTAACAAGGTCACCTTTCAGAGAGGTGTCTTTCAGGGCGACACCATGATCTCACTCCTCTTTTGCCTTACATTATTGCCACTATCTCTAGCACTTCGCCATTCCGACGGGTACTTGTGCGGCAAACCTGCACATCGAAAGTACAAGGTCACTCGTGTATTTTACATGGACGATCTTAACATCTATGCTAAAAACAGAGCAACTGCATCTGGCTCTGGGGATTGTCGAACGATATACTAAGGAAATTGGAATTGAATTTGGGTTAGACAAATGCGCCAAGGTTTATTTGAAGCGAGGAAAACCTAATGGCATCCCTGAAGATACTGAGCTTGTTGATAGAAGCGCCATACGACACCTTTGCGCTGCAGAGACTTATGCATACATGGGCGTGCCATAGAGCCGCATTCAGGATGTGACATCTATGAAGGATACTCTCCGAAGCAGATAGAAACGTCTCATCCGACGGATTTGGTCTTCCGAACTGTCGGCCAGGAACAAAGTATCTGCAACGAACATGCTTGCCGCCCCGGTAGTACTATATTCATTTGGAGTAATTCCATGGACGAGGAACGAGCTCAGATCCCTTGATATCGGGACAAGAATGGTTATGCACATGAACAAAAGCATGCATCTTAAGTCTCTCGTTCCGCGACAGTACATCTCACGCCTTCAAGGTAGTCACGGAATATTGAGTCTTGAATGTCTTCACAACAGGATTATTCTGGGTACAGCACATAGAGTTGCAAATGGAAGAGACCCTCTTCTTAAAATGGACAGGAATCACGAAGAAGTGGGCAAAGAAGCGTTTCTGTACAAAGCAGCGAAGGAGGCTGCTGAAGCACTCGGACTTTGATGCAAAATGCATCAAATCCTATCTATCTCGAGTGCTCATTCCTGAAAGCCCGGATTAAGAAAGCATAAGAGAAAAACTTTCGCGAGCAGCTCCTCGATAAGAGGATGCACGGTATCTTCCACAGAAATGTGAAGGATCAGTTAATGTCTTGTGAGCTAACGTTTGCTTTCCTTAAATCGCCCGGATTGAAGTCTGGTACGGAGGGTTTCATTTTTGCATGCCAAGACGGTGTCATTTCCACCTTAACATACTGTCGCCACATTTTGAGCTAAGACATTCCCGATGATAGCTGCAGAGCGTGCCATGCACACCCCGAGCATTTAGCTCACATACTATCTAGTTTTCCAACTCACGCGGGAAATACCTACATTCAAAGGCACAATGCGGCACTAAGAGTGCTTTATTACCATCCCTGTCACTCCTACGGCAATAACCTTAATATCACTCCTCTAAATGCTCCTAGGGAAATTGAGTCAATTGTCGAGAATGGGAAGTGCCGCATATACTGGAACTTTATATTCTCGACAATTGATGCTGTTGCTCACTCGAGGCCTGACATGGTTCTTCTTGAGTTCGAGAAGCGAACCATGTTTGTTATCGAATTTTCGGCATCAGCTGACAAAAATATCATAACCAAGGAGAATGAAAAGAAAGAGAGGTATCGAGACCTTATAAGGGAGTTGCAACGATTGTACCCGGAATATTCTGTTAAATTGATAGTCCTTATCATTGGGGCTCTTGGAGGTGCCAAGCTTTCACTTGCTAATGGCCTAAAAAGCATCCCTGCGTGTCAACAATATGCTAGAACACTTGCGGGAAAAATGCAGAAGGCGGTTGTCCTTGGGTCGCTCCGTGTTCTTAGGGTGCATAAGGCTTTTGCTGGATCGTCGTATTGATTCCTTTGCAGATTGTAACTACCTATCTCACGGTCGTGAGACGTGATTGTGGCTGAAATTTTACCGCGATTTCGCTGGAAGCGCATGCAATTTTCCAGATTAGCACCCGCTCCCGGCGAAATCCTGCGGTTGTCCTCATGACAAATTTTTAA
>NC_046658.1:51727231-51732618 GCF_010883055.1 Belonocnema kinseyi | reverse complement strand
TATATATAGGGTTAAAAAGGCGAAATTTTTTTATGAAATAAAGTTTATATAAATTGTCATTAATTTATTTATAATATACTTTTATATAGAAAATGAAAATAATTAAAAATCACTTTTGATATTTATTCATTGAGCGAATCATACTAGGCAGTCTGATAAGTTCCTGAAAAATGAAACACGGAGACGTTTTTTTGGCCAAAGTCGGTTTTGTTTTTCAACATACTGTCCTTTTAGGTCGATACAGCGAGTCCAACGATTTTCTAACTTTTGGATACCGTCCGAAAAATACTCGATCGGAAGGTCTTCAAAATACGCCTCAGTTTCAGCTATGAGCTCCTCATTTGAGTAAAAACGCTTACCGGTGAGCTATCTCTTCAGGTTAGGGAACAAGTAATAGTCGCTGGGGGCCAGGTCTGGCGAATACGGTGGCTGAGGAACCAATTCGAAGCCGATTTCATGCCATTTTGCTTGTGCAACTCAGCATGAATGAACAGGCGCATAGTCATGATAAAGCGGTTTTTTCTTCTTCAAATGCGGTCGTTTTTCGGCGATTTCGATTTTTAATCGGTCCAATAATGATGAATAGTATGCTCCGGTTACGGTTTTACCTTTTTCAAGATAGTTCACGAGTATTATGCCATGTGCATCTCAAAATACTGAGGCCATAACCTTTCTGACCCATTGTTGAGTTTTTGGACGCTTCGGAGCACTTTGGCCCGGTGGAACCCACTGTTTTGCCTGTTGCGTTGACTCAGGAGTGTAGTAGTGGATCCAGGTTTCATCCATGGTTATGAATCGGCGCTAAAAATCGGTCGGCTTACGCGAAAATAATGCGAAATTCTGCTGGGAAGTTGTCACACGAATTCATTTTTGATTCACTGTGAGCAAACTTGGCACGCATCGCGCGCAGAGCTTCTTCATGCCCAAAACTGATTGCACGATATTGCCCACACGTTCCAATGATATGCCTACAGAATTAGCTACCTCTTTCAATTTCACTTTGGGATCATTCAACATCATATCATGGATTTTTTCGACATTTTCTGGTGTAGTGACCTCTTTTGGGCGCCCAGATCGTTCAGCATCAACTGTGCTCGTACGGCTACAATGAAACTCGGTAAACCACTTATGAATCGTTCTAATCGACGGTGAAGAGTCCGGGTAATACTTATCCAGCTTGGTTAGTCGCTTCTCAGTGCTGCAACTTGTAAATGCGTAAACATAAATAGCTGAAGTTTTGACAGGCGTCATTTGAAGCAACAAGCTGGACGAAAATGGTTCACATTAGTGAATACTAATGCCATCTCTTGAATTTTCAGGTTTTTATCAGACTGCCTAGTAAATTAGAAATTGTTTTGTATGAACAAAATTACATGCTTATACAGACTTCTAAAGTTTTAAATATTTTGTTCTGAATATAACTCAACACAAATAAGTGAGTTTTTAAGGATTGGTTTATACAATAAGTATCATAATTCCTGAATTTTCTATGCTGCTTGTTTTTACAACTGAATAATTTTGACAATAGGTATTTAGAATGGATTGTATTTTCTCAAACAATCAGATATGAGGAAAAAATGCAAGGAGGTAAATATTTTCAAAGTCATGGAGGGCACCATCTAACGCAAATCTCAGTTTCGCATTTTCGTGATAGGTGGGGGGGTACTGCAAGTGCATTATCTGATAATTAGAAAATAAGTCGCTAAAGTGCATTTCGTTAGTTATGCTGGCAGAAGACAAAAAAATGTATGCTTTCAATATTTTGTGATAACTGAAACCATCTGGTGACTGACGTATATAATTTAGAGGAACATTTAAACTTAATTTGCATAAATATTAAATTACTCTATAATTTAAAGGTTCTATATTTAAAAGTCTTTAGATATTCACTTTGAAATTTTACAATATTTATTAAAGCTGTGTCTTTGTGTATGGGTAATTGGGGGCCCCGGCTAGAAAGCAGCACCTCTCGGTGCTCAGGCTATTAAGCCCATTATATCACACCCTAAAATGTTACTTCGTAGTGGTCGACTGCAAACCTCTCCATGGAATCTAGGATGTCAACTGATGTTACCGTTGGAAATAACTCGTATTCCATGTAAAGTTTTTCAAGGATTTTTTGCCTGAGTCTAGCTAGTGCGAGCATTGGTATAAGTCATGCAGAGACGTTTCCCCGAGTAAAAATGCCTCCACTTGATTTCGACTTGAATTTCCCCTTATCAAGACATTCTGAAGTCGAAAAGCTCGACTCGAGCATGCCTCAGTTTTGAGATGGAGCCAGATTTCAATTTATGTCTTTGAGACAAGTTTCTATGTCTTCTAGACATAAATTGATCTCCTTTGAAATCTCTTTGGAATTAAAATTAAAAATAACTAACTTAATAATTAATAATTTTTCATTCATTAATTTTAATATCATTTAAAAGCCGAAAAAGGTTCAACTATTTCATTCAAGACAAGGGTTACCTTAAGACAAGCAAGAGTCGTCTTAGACAAATCGAAATGGCGAAATGCCAGTCAACTTTCGCTCTCTCTTGATCTCAGCATTCCTCATTTCGGTCGTTTTGAGTTCACCATCATTAAAGCTTTATGTGTCCGATGCGAGCCTCTGGAACTATTTCTATGAACTTGTGGAGCCTCTCTGTCTCCGGAATCTATTTCGTCTTGTGTTTGTCTTCAAGGCGTCCAACATTGACTTAAAGACGTTAAAGCCTGGCTCCGTATCATAAGCCAGACTTTTCAAACGTTTTCAACAATTCTTGAAAATACCTGGATTACCCGTTATCAACACGAAATCCAAGATAAAATTGTGTACACGGTCTGAAGGCATTTGAGTTCGGATTTTCAATCAAAGTTAGATTGCGTAAAGTTATCTGCATTCAAATCATATTACTTTATTTGGAGAATAATGCAGAGTTTTAATATTTCAAACCAAGATTACATGCGTAAAAATGAACCCTTGATATTTATACAGTTTATAAATTATGAAATTTATATTTGAAATTTATCTTCATATTTGAGCAGCACGATAAACGCAGAAATTTCTCTGATATACTGAAATACCCTGGAATTATTTGTAATTATAAATGTGGAGCTTTTTAGCAAATCAAAAAACATTATAAAATATCACAAATAGTCTAGACCGCTTCGTTAATAGTTTGAACAAATATTATGGCAATAGTATAATGTGCTACAAATGCGGAACGTAGCCAGTTCTACATGAGTGAGAAGGTTCCTATAGTAGAGTTTTTTCATTCCAAAACTAGCGAAGATTTGTGAGTTTTGTTCCATTCAGAAAATAATCTACAAAAAATTAAAATATTTCATTAATAAATTTGAAAATAAATATTTATATTATTATATTGTATACTTAACCGAAAAATTAATTTTATTTAAGCTACAAAATATCTAAAAGTAAAGTTTCTCTTAACACTGCATATATCATCTTAGGATAAAAGGTTACTATTACAAGATTTTTTTTATTTCATGCTATAAATAATACCATATGGGATCATTTGCAAGATGGCGTTCCAAAAGGAAATTTTGATCAACTTGTTTTATCCTCCCATCGTATAAGACAATGTTGCGCACAGCTTAATTTTCACACTTTTAAAATCGTACCGGTATAAAAAATTTGGTAAAAAAAAATTTCCATAGAAAAGAAAATTTTTAAGTGAACCATTTTTTCACGCTGCCAATTTTTGTAATAAAAAATCAAATTTTCTGCTTGTAAACGTACGAATAGGACCTGAAAAAGGATCTATAAGCACATAAATTACCGCGTGCTGGTTGGCCGCACTTGACGCGCAATTCAAAAGTACTTTAGAAAACCATTCTTGTAATTTAAATAAATAATTATTTTAAAACTGCACAAGAATGTACATGAATTATCTACCTTTTGGTTATTAACAAAAATAATTATAACACATATATTCTATAAATAAAAGTTTAATTTCACTGAATCCCAAAGAAAAACTTATATTTTATAAAACATTTTATTTAAAAAGAAATTTCTAGGAAAAGTGATCAAAAGTAATTATTTATAATGTTTTTATTATTTTTTATGGAGTTTTCTGGAGATTCATATAATTATAAAACCTATACATGCATAAATTGTCACGACTGCATTGTAGTTCTGATTCAAATGCCAAAATGTTATTTGGAGCATGTTTTGATTTTTGTTGTTGTATTTTTCTGAAATTTATTGAAACTTATTTCAATCAATATACTGATGTCATGTAGATATTTAAAGGCCTGTTCAAATTTGATCGTTATATTCTTTTTTTTCGAAAAATTTTTCCTAATTTTTTGTTCTTGTTTTGTTATAAATTTATCGTTTTCTATCTAAGTGTCCTTGATTCTTTTTGTTTCTAATAAAATGTATTATCATGTTATTTTTTTTTCACAAAGTTACATAATTTTCTATAGGAAATTGAATACGGGGAGAAGGTTTAGGAGGCATAGATATTTGATTAATAAAATGTAGCCCTTTTGTTGAGAATTTCGTTTTTACTTGCTTTTTCTTTTTATTTGGATTAATATACATTTTTTGGCCCCCGAAAGCTGCCCATTGCATTTTTTTATCAGCAATAATGACTTTTTTTACTTTGAGTGTCGATTTGTCATATCTCAATCAAAAAGATCAATATTCTGGGCTGAAATTTTTTTTAGAAAAATTTAAATATTATCAATATTGTACTCTGCATTTGAATTCTATATATTAAGCTGCTGAAACATTATATGGCATTTCAAAAAATGTTTTGTGCTGAATAAGTCAGTTTTTGGAGTTCAATGAAAATAAACGGTTTATTATAAAACATATGTGTTATAAATTTTGTTTTGCCTGAAATAAAAAGTTACATATTTTTTATACATTCTTGTTCATATTTTAATAATTTTTTATTTAAATTTCAAGAATTGTTTTTTAAAGTAAGTTTGAATCGCAATTTTTTTTTTAAGTATGTTAAATCACATATTTTTAGTTTTTACCAAAAAGGATACAATTTAAACAAAGAAGATGCATTTTCAATCTGCAATGGAGAAAAGTGCATGAAATTTTTTAATTACAAGTCAAAAAGACGTTAGAAAGCGGGAAACTTTGCTTTGAAAATAGCTCCTAATTTCACAAAAAACACCTTATTTAATTTTGTAGTGCCCCTTTCTTTGCTTACTTGTTTATTTTTTCTTAAATTTATGCGTATTACAGTTAATATTAATAATATTATTACAGATGTGGAAGGGGATCGAAGTGTCAGTTACCAATTTCAACGAAACTACGCTATATTGTATATATATATATATATATATACGAGGGTGGATTGATAAGTTTCCGGCCTGACCAAGAGATGGCGCCACTAGGCCTACCTTGAGGTGGCGTTCTATAGTAC
>NC_046658.1:51723831-51727131 GCF_010883055.1 Belonocnema kinseyi | reverse complement strand
TATTTACATGTATTAACAATAGATAGTGCTTATATTTTAACACAGTCACTAATGTAGTTTTTATCACATTTTGGGGGTTTAGTTTCCCCTACTGGTTGTACCCATATGTAGCAATGGACATTTTCTAATAATTTTTTCGTAGTTTTATGATCATTTATAAATATCCAGTGATGAAATAAAGCAATATTTTTCGTGTACACACACAGTAGGTGATGGGATCGAAACTGCTCCCAAATTTCACCTCCAATATAGTATTTTCACTATATCTCTGATTCTAACATGAGCGAACATTTCTGTTTGAAAGGAATTGAAGAATCTTTATTATTAAATTCCGATATTATGTAAAGCATTTTAGTCATCCCCAAGGTTGTATCCCTTTATTTTTTGTACGGTGAAATGTTTTTCTAAATTAAATTTTATATTTGAAAAAATGGTAAAAGTGATTTCTTGAAATTTTCGCTTTGAAAAAATGGTAAAAATAATGAAATATTTACAAAAATAATTTTACTTAAAACAAAATCAAATTCTAAAGTAGACTTGTTGCAGGGTTTTCCGCAAAAGTACATTTCAAGAGGTGTATTTGAATGTTATAACCACAAGTAATATGTATATCTTAGTATAAATACAAATATAGAGTTTACAGAATTTTGCGAGTTTCACTGCCCCTATATGGTATCTTCATATGTAGCAGCAATCAGAGTCTAAGTAAATTATCTAGAAGAAACTGAACTGATTTGTAAAGTATAAAAAAGTAAAATAGTATAATAATTTCATGCATCAAAAGCTTATTTTAGAATTTACTTTTTCTTGTTCAATTTTTTTCCAAACCAGCTGGCAATAGTACATTTTCGAATAAGCATTTAACGAAGTTTGACATTTTTATAGAAAAAACAAAGATATGTATAGGTATTTCTTTCCTGATTAAAATATGGGAGGCGGCCCGTGGAGTTTGGAATGTTGTATTTGACATCGTCGTTCTATAATAGACTATCGTTAAATGGAATTATAAATAATTTTCATGACATGCATCCCAATCCCTTACATTCTTCAGATTCATCACTTCTCTTATTTCCTATCCCCTAACTTCCGGGCCCTCACATCCCACACTTTCCTTACTTCGCCAAACTCTACAAGTCATAATGCTATCCCCATACATTACTTACTTCTCATGCCATCCATTACATACTTTCTCCTCATTTATATAAATTTCATTTGTAAGAATAATATAGATCGAAATTAACCGAAATTACCTTTTCTAAACTCATCTATATTCATTCCCCACGAATCTCACCTTCGCACTTTTCCACCCCCTTCACTTCGCTTACTTCTTCCTCCTTTAAACCCCAACCTCTCACATTCTTCATATCCACACTTCTCTTCATTTCTTCTTTTTACTTCCCTTACATTTATTTCTTTATTTCTCTTTGATCTACTTTCAAATCCCCTCATATCACTTGCTTACAGTACTCACTTGTACATCCTCTACTTGCCTTAATTCTACTCCCATGCTTCCCCTTCCCTCCCATCTTTTCTTATCAATACCCCTACTTTCATTCCCGGCGCACCACACCCTTTACTTCAAACCCCCCCCCCCATCTTTCGGAACGGGATGGGATTAAAAAAAGGAAATCATTTCTGTTTCAAGTCCACTGATTTTCCCTTTTGCGTTTTCTTTGGTCGTGTTTTCACTTTTGCATCATTACATATAAAAATAATTTGATTGTATTTCTATTTTCTTAAAAACTCGCTAAAATTTGTTTTGTAAGTTATGTCCCAGGAAAGAAAACTACCAAATTTTAACCCTCAATCCAAGTGGGTCATGTACAGTTTCCTGTATTAAAGTAGCATCACTTATAATGCGCAGTCCACACAGCTCACATCATACCCGTTACTTCCTCAACCTTTTCTACTTTTCCCGCCTCTACATTCAAACCCCTTATATTCTTCACTTCCCACACTTGTCCTACTTGCTACTTCCTCCATGCCCTTACTTCTCTTGTATTTACTTCGCGTCCCCTCACATTCCTTACTTACACTCACTTTCCCTACTTCTCAACAGCTCACATTCGACACTTCCCATCCCGTAACTTCCTTTATTTCTCGATCTTCTACTTCTTCTAATTTCACTGCGATACTTATCTAACTTCTCCTCTCCTCTATTCCCTTACAAAAAAATCTTCATTTGATAAATTTTCTCTTTCTACCTTAAATTTTTTATTTTTACCTGAGTAGATACATAAACATATGCGAAAGCCATTAGGAATAAGAAAAAACCAAAATATATTCCTGCTTGCTATATAAATGCATTCCAATAAACCTTAAGAAACGCAATATTTGCATATGGAAATATACTGGGGTCTGGTTCGGTGGAGGGTTGAAATTCCTTAAAATTACTGAAATACTAGAAAACTTGATAGAATCTTCAAATCTTTTAAATCCTAAGAAATCTCTTAATTCTTATAAAATTTTCCGCAGTTCACAGAAATATTATAAAATGCTTAGAATTAAATTACACCTATTGAAATCATTAAAAATAACCTAAAGATAATTAAATCTTATATAATCTTTTTATTCTTGTGAGGTGGAGGAATATTTTTTAAGGATTCGGCAACCATTTCATCTTTCCAGTCTAAATTCCTAGTCTTGCATTTGTGATTCCCGATGTGAACTCAACTAAGCCGAGTGGCAAGCAGATTTCCAGGATTGCACGGTTTCTGAAGTATAACTAGGTGCAAACCGCTGGAGTTAGACCAGTGTCTTACATATAACGGCGTCAACTACTGCGTAGCCGATATGGTGCCGCGAGCACGCAGTGGTAAGAACCGCTCTGGTCAGACATTGCATGACTAGCCTAGCAGTCAAGAGTAAATAAAATATAAAATTTATATTTTTGGTTACAAATTATTAGACTTCAAAGAAAATGAAAAGTATTGGTAATTTTAGTAATTTCGGCCAATATGCTGATAAATAAGTATATAAGTATACCTTACCGCGACCACTCCTTTCAACGGGTTTGCAAGGGTGGCTACCGGATACAGAGTGCCTGAGCCTCACTTTGCTGTACAAAGGAGGTTCGCGTAATCCACTGTGCGATTGGGTTCGCCTGGCACAAAAACGTTGGAAAAGAACGAAGTGTACCGAGATCTGAAACTCGGTGAAGCCTAAATACGTGCTCTAAAAACTAGAGGTCTCATTTTAGTACCACTCATGATTGTTTTATTTATTTTCATTTTGTTTTTACGCTGCGGTGTGCTGACTTAAGAATACACACGGGTTTGGCAGAAAAGGCTTTATAGATGG
>NC_046658.1:51723370-51723821 GCF_010883055.1 Belonocnema kinseyi | reverse complement strand
CCACATTACAAACTAACTGACTACTATGAAATTTAAAAAATTGTTAATAATATTAATATTATTGTTATTTAAAAATTGCATCAGTCACGAAAAATCGGGCTCATGTTTATTTTGTAGTTGAAATTAAAAAGGCTAACTTATATTAAAATATTTTGTGATAATTATTTTTAGGAAAACAATTATGATTATATAATACCTTAACCAATATCAAAAAGGACAAAGGATATAAAATTGATTAAATAATGTTATCAATTTAATCATGAAGCCAAATTATATATAGGTATATGTGTGCAGATAATCTTCCTATCTCATGGAAAATGAGGACTTTCATGATATAATAAGATTTAAAAATCAATTCTAAGCAATAAGCAAAGGCCCCTACTAGGTTCAGCGAAATTTTGGTGAGCGTAAACGAAATATTTTCGCTGTGCCTATAAAATTCATTCTAGAA
>NC_046658.1:51713401-51723270 GCF_010883055.1 Belonocnema kinseyi | reverse complement strand
AGAAGGAAGAATTCTAGTACATACACGAACATAACAGATATAAATAAAATAAAGTTTTTGTTTATTTCATACAGGTTTGAAGGAATATCCGCGTTGTGTAAATTCACAGTTCTTTCCTGATGCTGCCGCTACATAAAACATTAAGAGATTTAAAAGATTTTCTTTCTTAATAAACATAGATCATTCTCATTTGTAGAAGAATTAGAAAGAATTATTTATCTTCGCAATTGCAAGTTTCTTTTATTTAAATAGTCTTCTTTGAAGTTGGAAAAATACTTACACTCATAAGATGATTTGGCTCAATCACATTTTATTTTGTTTACCCATTTAATATGGTTACTCATGGTGAATAAAATGTATGGTTGACCAAAATTAATTCTTCAGTCCGTTTAACTAAATATTTTGTTTGGTAGAGTATTTGGTTGATTCAACAAAAATAATTGATTCGGTTAATAAAATATTGAGTTGAATCAACCAGAGGTCGATTTGATTCAACAAAATTTTCATGTATTTCCAAGAAACTTTTCTTTTTTGACACAAGAAAGGTTTCTTCTAAGTATATGAATCTTTCTCATATTTAAAAACTTTTTTTAATACTCCTCAGAAATGAATTTGTCAATGATAATAAGTATATTTCTTTCATAGCAAAGGTCGCTTGAAAGCTGATAAACACACCTCACGTAGTACGATTTTCTTGCTGCTCTAGTGAATCAGTTAACCTAGTCTCGTTAAATTTGAATTTCTGAACGTAATTTAAGTATAAAATTTTGATTTAGTTTATTTAAAATCTATAAATTTAGAAATAAAGTTAATAGACTTCCGCAAGTCGCTTTCATTAATATTAAAAACTTTTATGGATTAATTATGCTTTACTATTCACTATTATTATCTATAATTATTGAGCGAATGGCTTAGTAGTAAGCAAGATGTTAGGCAAGAATGCGGCGTGTCCTCTTGACTGTTCATTATATCTATTGATAAGTGTCTAAGAATGGCCCTACTTGACGAAGAAGGTGTGGATATAGGGACAGTAAAGGTACATGGGCGTTTGCAGATGATTTGGTCGTTATGGCAGAGTCAATCTGATACTTACAGAGAATGTTGACAAAACTCAACACTATCATTTAGAACATGGAACTTCGAATTAGAATGAATAAAACAACAAGAATAATATTTGAAGATAAGGGTGAGGAAGCAATATGCCTTACACACTGAAAAGATAAAAAAGTTAATAAACATGTATATTGGCGAGGTAGAAGCCTTTAACAAAAGTAAAAATTTAACATGTAAAGCTGAAATTGCAATATATAATTTTGTACGCGGAACCCACTGTGCTTTATGGCAGTGAAACCTGAACCTATCAGAAGAAGGATAATCATCAAATTAAAGTAGTTGGCATGTAATTCCTATGGAATGTATGCGGTACAACACTAATGGACACTGTTAGTAAAAAGAGGATTTTCAAATAATGTGTTGTAGAGGAAAGACTGTTTGACAAGAGCGAAAGAAATATGTTATGAAGCTTTGGGCTTGTATGGAGAATGAAAAAAGAACAACTGACGAAACAACTTTATTTAGGTGAAGTAAATGGTACTGTATGAATGAAGAAATGTATTTACTAAGACAAAGATGAAGAGTTATGCCAGGATAGAAAATTGTGTCGACAAATAATTTATGAGAAATGCGCGATGAAGAGTGCCAGTGAAATGAAGGATGCCTGAATCGAATGAATTCAGATACAAATGGGGCCGCCTGAAGAGCTTTGCATGGTGTTTGCGACGCTGCTTGCCTGAGCTGCTTGCTAGAGAAATTGATCAGCGACCTGGACCGCAGCTGTGTTGAGAAATGAACGCTTTATTTAAACAAATAAGACGGGAGATTATTCGTCACATTTACCCCATACGGTACATGGCCTAATAGTAAAAGAAGAATAATAATCTAATAATATTATTCTTATTTTTTTTAAATTATTTTAAGGGGCCATTCAAAAATTACGTGCCGTAATTTTTTCTTCAATGTAATTTGATGAATATCTAAAATAAAACACAGCATACAAACATAATATTTTCACGTATTTTTGAGCATAATATTCTCTTAAAACGGGGGAAATAGGGTGATTCTTTACGAAAACATGGCAATGAATTCCATTAAATAAAGTAATTGTATCCGTACCATAGTCAAATCCATATATAAATGCTTGAGATTTCAAGTAATAATATATAAATTTTCAAGATAAATCACCTAAAAATATGCTATGTATGAAAAAGAACTAAGCAATAATGCCTGGTTTTAATCCAAACTATTTTAAATGTTTACAAATAATTGCCAAACGTGAAGAGTGCGCCCTTCTTCTTTTGGTTCTATGTTTTCAGCGAAGTAATTAAATTTTCAACAACAACAACAAAATTTATTTTAATGAAAGCTTATGCTATAAATTATGTCCAAGCTGAAGAGGAAATTTGTCAAGTAAATAGTTGAATTTTCAACATACAAAGATGAAATTGCAAAGAATTGTTTAAATTCCTGAACATACAACATTGAACTTTAACTAAAAACATCTGCATTTTGAAATTAATGGTTGAATTTTTAAACTAAGAATCCTAATTTTTTAAAATAAAGTGGAATTTTCAATGCAAAAGGATGAATTTTCTAACCAAAAAGATGAATGTTTAATTTTCGAATAAAAAGGATGATGCTGTAACAAAATATTTTAATTTTCAACCGATTAGTTGGATTTTGAACTAAAATGATAAATAAAGAAAAAAATATTTCTTAACAAAGGAATTTGATAGTTGTAATTTCAATAAAATATACGAATTTCCAACAAAACAGTTCAATCCACGACTATAGAAAATTAATGCTTTACTTAAGAGAGAAAAATGTGTGAACCAAATTGTTCAATTAAAAAGCCAAAATTTCGAATAATACATGTAAAGCAGTTATATTTGTAGTACATGTAAAGTAATATGTGTATTGTGTATGTATGTAATGTGTAAAGTCATGTATGTAAAATGTAACAAACTTTGAATTTAACATCTCTCTATTATTTAGAATGGAAAACAGTTGAATATTCTATAAAGAATTATTTTTTTAACTCGGCGATACTTATTCTTACTCACTATTCACTCGGCATTTATTAGTCTTCATTTTTGATATTGCACAAGCCTCTTACTGTGTTAAAGTTACTCCGTCAGTGTTATGTGAGAGCATACGCAGTGCGCATAACGCGCATTAAAGACGCTTTGACTCGTCAATGCACATCGACGTGTAGTTCCGTACTCTTTGTTTAATCGCTCTCGGTATTGCTCTCGCTTTAGCCGGAACTCTCCCGAACTGCCAGTTAAATCGAGATATCAGAGTAAATAATATTATTTTTTATTGGGACCTTATTTTTCATATTTTCTTAATACCTTGTTATTTTAATTATTTGAATATATATTCGTATATTATAAATTATTCTTTAAAGTTAAATATTGATGCTCGACAGTGAGTCATCCCTTTAGAAATATTGCATCAAAACTATCTGTGGAGTAACTTTTCTGAAATTAAATAATCCTCCCTTATTTGAGAGAAATTTTGATGATAAATCAAATAAGTGTTGAGTTTAGGGAACTTTCTTTGAAATGGAAACCACATACTTCGGTTAAGAATTACAAAATCATAGATAATTAAACAGATGTTACCCGGATCCCAATTAGAGAATAGTACAATGTTATTTTAACTTTCCAGGAGTAATGATTGTTTGAATCCTTTGAAATGGAAACGCGTGTTGCTGAAGACTAACCAGGCTGCAATAATAATCGAATAGCCGAGGCCGTTTTTGGCGAGTTATTAGGTAACGATTCTGCCACTATTTTTCTGATTGTTGAGAATATACTGATCATGAAATGTGGCTTCTCCAGGGGTAGTCCCGGGGAGAGGGTGTTTATTTACTCATTCGAAGTTGTAAAAAAAATGATTAAAATAAGTCATAGGGTAACGGTTGAATCTTTCTGCATTGAATGTGAAGACAATTAGACAATGTTCCGTGCAATTCTCAGAACAATAGGCCGAGTAGAAGGGGGGGGCAGAAAGATCCAGAGGTGTATAAGAATATGTCATCTTAAAGTTATTTTCTAATACCCAAACTTTTTATATAACATTCTACTCATTATTCAAAACGTATATTCGAAGATGCAGAATAAAATCTTGGGGATAACATCCTGGCAGAACATCGCAAACTTGCCGGTTTTGACATTGGTCATTGTGCGTTCGTTTACAGCCCTAAGACTACGAGCAGTGTGGTCACTTGTGCTCCAAAGACGATCAGTAGCGTAACTAGAGACATAGTTTACGCCACTCTGCTCGCAGTATCAGGGCCGTTAACCGACGCACAATGACCCATGTCACAACCGGGCAGTTCCCGATGTTCTGCCAGGATGTTATCTCCGACATTTTGTTCTGTCTCTTCGAATATATGTTCTGAATAATGAGCAGAATGTTATATAAAAAATTTGGGGTTTAGATAATAACTTTAAAATGACATATTCTTTTACACCTCTGGATCGTTCTGCTCCCCCCCCCCTTCCGCACCGTCCTATTATTCTGCCAATTGCATGGAACATTGTCTAATTTTCTTGAAATTCAACACAGAAAAATTAAGCCGTTACCCTATGACTTATTTTAATAATTTTTTTTACAACTTCGAATGAGTAATTAAACACCTTCTCCCCGGTACTACCCCTGGAGAAGCCACATTTGGTGATCAGTATATTCTCATCAATCAGTAAAATAGTGGCAGAATTGTTACCTAATAACTCGCTAAAAACGGCCTCGGCTCTTAGACTATAACGTTTAGATATTAAAGGTGGAATAATTTGAGAAAGCCGGATAATAAGAATCTATTTCACGACGATGTAAGAGAATCAGCGAGTTTCATATTAAAAACTTTTTGAGATCAAGAGAGGTCAAGGGGGTACCGGACTTGTGGAAACGAACTTTGAAACTTTTTCTTCACAAAGGCGAGAAGTCAGGTGGGTTGGGTTGAGACATGATGCGAGGAGAATGGGAAGAATAAGAGAAGCAAACGGAAGACGCTTTGCCTGCCTTAGGCATTCCCGGGCAATTATGCCTCCAATTCTTTGCTAACGGGGACGAAATTTCTAGGTTCACGAGTTTTGCGAAACTTTGTAAGTTTAATGATGAGAGGATGTGGTCCAAGAGGCCATTCGAGTCTCATGGCGAGTACAGGGTGCTTCACTTTTTTTGGAAAGTAGAAGAAGAGGAAAGTTTAAATAGGTAAAAAGAGGAAATATAAAATAAGAAATGGGCAAAAGCTTTACTTTAAAATCATAACTTTGTACTTCAATTTCACCGCACAATGCAATTATGCAATACCCGAGTAAAAAAAGTTAATATTCTAATCTCAATAAGATTACAACGACATACTAAAAGAGCGCGTACTATGAGTTACAGTACTACAGTACAATACTTAAGCACCAACTTGAAGAAGAAAAGAAACCAGATCACAAACGTATCATATATCTGCGATTATTATTTTTATTGTCTCACACAATTTCTAAATTAAAGTATAAAATTTTATTGATACGAAATTGTTGTTTTATAGTAAATGCCCATTCCCGTGTGGAAAAATGGAGGGGGTCCCCGTCAGGGTCTTCATGGATTGCCCTCATGCCTTATGGAATCCATGAGGGCAATCCAGACATGGTTCCTAATGGAAACGACATGCTAATCCATAGGGGCCCAATATGGGCTTTCCTCATGGATCCCTCATGGTTGCCACCATGAAAGCCCTCTTGGTTTTTTCACCAGTGCTGGCACCTGTAGTGGCACATCTCTGGAATGATAACACTATTTTGTACTGGGCTGTGAGTGTTGGGCCAGCACTGGATATCGCTACTAGCACAGTACTATTCCAATAGGAAATTCACTATGGGCGGCAGTACTGCGTCAGTGCTAACTAGTGCCGTACTGCTATACTCTGACCATATGAAAAAAAGTTGTCTAAAAAATAAATATTAATTGATTGCAACAATTTTGTCTGCAGATATTAATAGTCCTGTTTAGAGTAAATACATATATTACATTTTTAAACATTATATTACAAATAAAATTTCTAAGGCTACGGGGTATCAAACCTACGTAATCTTTCCCTAAAGCTATCGCCTAGCAATCGGGAATGCTAACCACTGCTCCAAACCGACAAGTTGAAACTCGATGGAAAAGCCATCCTCATAAGCTACAGCTCAGAAAAGTTAAAGCACCAAATTTTAATCTTTCTTTTTCTAGTTCTTTATTATTATACGACGTCACTCTTAAAGAAAATAGATTCATATATTGGGTCAATGGATTCGTCTCGAATCAAAGAATCTATTCTGTTCTTGCATCAACTTAAAACCATCAGAGTAAGACATGTCTGTGATAAAAATTAATTTATTAAATAATTTAATGGACTATATAACTTCCTTACTCTTTCATCAAACGTATCAGTATTGTAGGTCAATTAATTCGTCTTAGGGTCAAATAGCTTTTATATTATTGTATCAACTTAGAATTAAAAAAATGAAAAAAGTTTTTCTATAATAAAAAACAATTTTGAAAATAATACGAAGTGCTAAAAAAATGTAATGGACATTTTCAGAAATTCTTCGGTCAATTTCTAGATATTAGTCGTAAAAATAAACCTTGCAAGTTTCTTACATTTATCTGCAACAGTCTTCGAATTTAAGTGTTCACAAAAAAGGGTGAGATTCAAACACACATCCGTATATACATCTGTACACACAAATCCGAAGACAAATGCATATGCCCATACACACAAGTAAATACACATAGGATCCATACACGCATATATCCGGACAATGGCTTAGAACATTGTATGTATTAGATATTTTAAAATTGCGGAACGTTTAATTAAATGAATTAACATTTTTCTGAAGTTGTTGTCATTACAAAGCTTCCTTTAAGAGGAAGAAAAAACAAGCGAATAATGGAAAAATATTATTTGTTTTTAGCAAATTACTTCGCTAGCAATATTTTCTAACAAAATGAGGTTTTTAAATTTCAAAGGCCTAAAGTTTTTCGACAAGTAGCTTCACTGTGGTAAGCATATTTTCATATCAAATTTTCGGCAAATAAATCAATCATTATTATAATAAGATGACCCTTTTCTAAGAAATTGAATTCTAGGAGATTTAAGAATATATTATTAATGTTTCTTGAAAGTATTATATTACATCACAACATAATTACAATTGAATTTCATTAAAAGTTATGTCGAAGGGAATATACAGAGTATATTATATTGTGTCTATATCTTAATGTTAATAGCTTGTATCTGTAATAAAATATTATACAATGTATATAATATATTGTATAACTTTTCATATTTAATAATATTCAGCGACTAAGTATTCCTCTGGGAGTAAAATTTCCCTTCTAAAGAGTAATATGCTTAATATAATGCTTATTATTAAACAACGACATTTTGCCCACTAATCGTAGGGCTTTATCAGGTTAATATTACTTTCCATATAAACGTGTAAAACTTTAAGCATTAAATAATTATTTGAAATTAAAGATTCCCATTTCATTTAAAATTATAGTAAAACCGTACCGTAGATAAGAACTACGTAGATGTGAACATCATTCAGTTCTTATATGCTAAATTTTTGACATACAGAACAATGTTACATTATTCTATATACAATTTTGATCCAGAGTTTAGGAACTATTTGATCTCTCTCATATTTTTTCACTCTCTTGTTTCTCGTTCTGTTTTGTGACGCTTGAGTGAGCAACGCAAATACGCCCGCAGTTCCGTTCACCCCTTCCTTCCTCGCGGCGTCAATTTTCGGAAACACTAAATCCAGAAACACTAAATCGAGATTCGGCTGTACTACAGCTGTGCGCATGGCCTGTCTATAGACAAGGTTTCAGACAAGGCAAAAGGCGAATTTAGTTTAGATGGCGCGAACAGATTCGTGTGACGTCATAACTTCTTGAAAATTTGAACAAAAATTAGTGGCTTAATTAAATTTATGTATCTATAACTAAAATTTTGTATATCTATTTGTTTGTTAACTTTGTTATTGGTTTACACAATATGAAACATTTCTTAAAAAATGTTCTTTTTCTCTTTTTATCTGCTATCAATAAGTCTTTCTGACTGACCAATGTAACATTTTTCACAGAATGCATTTTCCAAAAAATGGCTTTTATTAAAATATAAGAGAATCTTTCCAAAACAACGAAGATATCATCTTAATGAGAAATTGGTGGAGAACATTTATTAAGCTTAGTACAATGAAGAATAAACGTGAGTTTTTTTAAAAGATGTAGAGATGAATAACTGTTACTTTTATATTAAATTAATTTAGATATCAAACTATAATTCAGACACACGGCTCATATGAACGTGATGCAAAAATATATAAAACCTACCAGCACAAATTTAATTTGAAAACGCAATTGCTTGAAACAATTTATAGCTTTTTAAATGATAGAATTGATTGACTCATGAAACAAATGATTGAAACCTTGAAACGCAAATTCTTATGAATTAAAAAGAAGTATTATAATGTTAATATTACAAAAATTACTAATAACTGGATTAAAAAATTGTTTAATGTACATATCTCTTATAACATTGCATATTTTTTTAGCTTAGGGCATAAATCTGTTGTAGCTCCGTAAAACAAATATAAAATACTAGAAGAGACTCTTGCTTCCGTAGAAGAAAAAGCCCTGTCTATAAATTCTGAAAGAATATAATGTTTGACGTCCTCTGTTGCACTCAGAATGTACAATCATCTTAACAAAAATTTTTAATGTACAAGACAACATAATTTCATATCCTAAGTGAAAAGACAAAAAGTTTCAAGAAAATGATAACATAGTTCTGAACAAAATCGATTTTAGACAGAAAAGTAGCATTCCTTTACATGATACAGAAACAATAAATTAATACACACAAACGCTAAACGATCACTAAATAATACTGACACAGGTAAATGGCCTAAATGCAATAAAGAAGTTACTATGGTTCTATGGGCTCCCTAAAATACACAAGATAGGAATGCCGGTGAGGCCGGTCACATCCGTTATAATTTTTCCACTTCATAATTTATCTAACTATCTGAGTGAACCTATCCAAAATATTTCAGGACAATCTAACACATATATAAAAAACAAATCTGACTTCACACAAAAAATTAGCCAGATAAGTAATTAAAATACCAAAAAATCGCAGATTTTTTCTATAGATGTTACTCCACTCTTTACTAATATTCCACACAATATGGTCATTGCCATAGTTAAACTAAAATCAAATTTTACTTGAGAATACACTAAATTATCAAAGGACAATTTCATATAATGACTAGACATTTGTTAAAAATGCACATTATTTATTTAATATTTCGTATTACAGACAGACTGAGAGAGTACCAATGGGGCATCCGATCTTTCTCGCTGCTTCTGATCTAGTGATGAAGAATATTGAATATCGCATTCTTACCAATCTCCTTTATCAAATAGCATTTTTCTACCGTTATGTAGACGACACGCTTGTCTATTCCCCTGAGAACAAAATAAAAGATTTACAATTTGGATTTAATAAGTACAATTCTAGATTGAATTTCACGATAGAAAGGGAGATTGATATGAGTATTAACTTCTTCGATATCTCAATCAGAAGGAGTGATGAGAGATTTGAGACTGATTGGTACAGAAAAAAAACTTGGTCTAGAAGGAATATGAATTGCAATTTATACGAGGGTAGTTCAATAAGTCCTTAGAATGACCAACATATGGCGCGCGAATCGCTCCAAATCATCTGTTTTCAGTCAGCACCACTCTCGACTAGATAT
>NC_046658.1:51704076-51713301 GCF_010883055.1 Belonocnema kinseyi | reverse complement strand
ATAGAGCTCCAAGGAGATTATGTTAAAAAATAAAAAAAAAATTTACCCAAAAAAAATTGTTTTTATACTTCATTCTAAGGACTTATTGAACTACCCTCGTATGATCCGCCTAAATATAAAATTGGCGTCATTAACAGTCTTGTAGATACAACGATGTTACTTTTTGAAGTAAACCACATTATAAAAATCTCAATTTAATTGAAAAAATTTGTATTCCGAATGATTTTCCAAAGAGCCTCATAAACGAATTCATTAATTTACGAATTAAAAAACTAAATTGCATACCAAATACACTGTTAGAAAAAAGTCGAAGATCCACACCGATAACCGAACTTTTCCCCTCTGCAACGGAAGTGTGTTATTTCACATCTGCATCAGTGCATAGTTCGGTATCGAACATGAAAGCGTACCTTTTTCATCTCAGAAAGGGCAATAATTGACAGTTATTGCATCGTTCCGGTGTGGAAGACGGTGTTACGTGTTTATAAAAGAGCTAGTGTAGAATCAGAGTACGCTCAAACGGAATGGGCTGATCTTCATACTCTAGAGTTGTACAAAAATAAAATTTATCACCGTTCAGTGCTATGATCCAGCTTATTCGATAAGATGATCGTCTGTTAAGAAAATAATGCATTTATAGCTTCCCGCGATCGTTGATCATTAACTCACGTGCAAGAAGTGAATTATTTGATACTCATTTAATAGATCAATAATTGAGTGATTAATGAATGTCAAAAATCCGAGGTTATGCTTTAACAGATTAATTTATTACTGAGTGAAAATTTTTAGAAAACATCAATACATTTCGTTTTTTCGGAAGATATTTACATGAAAAAATTCTCTTATCACTTCTTGATATTTTTCACCATAAATAAAATCTTCCACTTTCGAAAGCCGATGACAATTTAAAAGTTTTAAATCTGCATGTTCAAACTGCACAAATAAATACACTTAAGAATTGAAAAAGTGAATTTGAAAAATTCCACTACACAGATCAATGCACTATAAGACTAAAATTATTTAGGACTGGAATTTAAATTTGAACATTAGAAATATCAATATTTTAGAGATGCAAAAGTAAAATATTGCGATCGAATCTTTGTTACTAAAATTTCAAACTTAAAAATTATAATTTTTAATATTGAAGTACATCATTCTAAAATATGAACATTTAAAGCGAAATTTCGAAAAATCTTAAAAATTTAATTTATGATTCATAAATAAAACGATATTTCATAATATAATAACTTCAGCATTTGCATCTGAAAATTCATGCATTACAGAATAATAGAATTAAATATTCAAAAATCGAGTTTACATCACAAGAATTAAAGATATTAAAAAATCAAAGGTACAAAATTTTCTGCAACTTGGATTTGGAATTTTAATTTCTTTACTTGCAAAATTCAGTTCCGATTTATAATATCTAGAATTTGTATACAACATCCAAACGTTTCGAAATATTTTTATTCAAGGGCGAACAATTTTTAGTCAACATTTGTGTGACAAAAAGTAAAAATCTAAAAATCCCAATTTTAGATTCAACGTTTAAAAAGTAATTTTTATATAGATTTTATACATTTTATACATTGTTGAAAACTGTTGAATTTATGAAAAGAAGAAGAATGTTAAAGGTTTTTTATGATGAATTTCCGTGAATTTTCCAACATTCTTTAGATTTCACGATTCTGACGATTTAAACAAATTTATCAAATGAAGAAGGAATAAGATTACAAAAGTACGAAGCAGCTTCGTAGAATAGATGTTATGCAACAAGGCTGCCAAGCTGGAGGGTATGGGTTCAAATCCCAGCGTGTCGGAACTTTTTCTGGGAAAAATCAAAAAAGGCATTTGAGGTTTGAAATCTGGCCTCTAGACCATCCAAAAAAGTCTGTCACAGTGGGATGGAGAAGAAAAAAAAGTGAACAAAGAAGTGAGGGAAGTTATGAAAAAAGAAGAGGAGGTACGCAAAAGACCATCAGTGGCTTTGGCGAGGATCACGAATAAAATAAAATACAAAAAATTTTATAGTTACCCCAAAGCAGTTTGCCTCGTTACATATTAAATATAATATGTGCTCACTTTTCTATAAGTTAATTTGAAAGTCCATTATATCGCAAACGCAAGGACATTTTTTTAATGACTGAAACTCCTCCAAATCGTAAGAAAATTTATCTGATTTCAAAGAAACTTTAAAACATATAATAGTCCAGGCGCTGGCGCCGGGGAGCTAAAAATAGGTCTAACTTGCATTAAATCCGAAAAAGTTATTCTGAATTTTGGCAGGTTTTGGTTTTCTGAGCAATACACTACTAGTAAATATGCAACAACAACGAAAATGGCGGCTCGCTTTGTCATTTTGAAGAAAGGTGCCAAAAATTAGCCTTTGAAAATATCTTTTTTTTTGGCACATCGGAAACTAAAAAAGGCCATCTTAAAAATTGTAGAGAACTCCATTTTCTACAAATTTCATGTAAAACATTTTTCAATAAAGTGAATAGTTTCAGATTTATACCCGGGTGAAGTGAGTTTTATTTCCTAGGATCACGTATAAACTGCCGTTATGACCTCATAAAGTGATTGTTATAGTCAGTTTCTATTTTAAACATATACAATTTACTTTTTACGCATGATAATTATTTTTTAAAATTATTATATAAATAATATGTATAGGAAATAAAATATATGTGCAAAAAATATGAAATATAATGGTATGATTAGTGAAGAGCAAGTTCCTGAAAGTGCTCCAAAATTCTGATAACTTGAATCAGACATTTTAAGTTTTCATGGGAGAGACTGTTTGTCCTGCTGATATTGCTGCAGCTGAGGGAAAATTCTTTATTGTTATATTCTTAACATCTAGAACAGATATTTCTTGGGATTCCCTCCAGTATCAACATTTCACGAGATTAGTGACGAAGAGTAGCATGACTCTTGCTTCACTTCCATCTACAGCAGAAACAGCACGGCAGCATCATCTCGGTTCTCACCATCAAGTTCAAACTTGGTGCGGAGTCATGAAAAATCCAGAAGACAGGAGATAGAAGTGAACTAAGACCGGACTTACTACAGTCAGGACAACGAAGGATCCAGCTTCAGAATTTTTTCTGAAATTTCTCTCCTACCAATGCAAGAAATGATGCGGCACAGTATTCGGCTGCACAAAATCAGGGCTGAAGTGCTACATCATTTGTATTTACTACACAGAACGATCTTCAAATCTTAGATGACTCAGATGACGGGGAAAGCGTGACTAATGTTGATGAACTGTTGATGATATTGGAGATGACGAAGGCTGATAATGAAGGAGATAAGGATCAAGCAGAAGAAAACACAGAATAGGAGGAACAAGCTCAACCATTTTGTGCAATCGAAGAAGAAATCAGCGAACCTACACCGTCAAGATGAACTAGGCGGAGGACAAGAATAAATGAAGACCTAGAAACCACTGGATAAGGAACGAAGAGAGCGAGGGTATAAATTTTGAAAAGATCAGAGATGTATTAAAGATGTGCAAAAGACCTGCTGGTGAAACCACAATAAAAAAACGCCCTATTCACTCTACATCAGTGGTGGTGTGGAAACGAGTATAAACGATTATTTTTAGCACATTTGTTTTATTTCCAACATAAATTATTTATTTGCTCATAAAATAATATAAAGGAAAATTAATTCAATTTAGACTGGTGAAATGAATTAGCTATTCCATTTGTGGGTATACTATTATATATGTTTACACTAGGAACTGATCATAACTAGTACTTGATGGGGTCATAAGGGCATCGTATATTTGATTCTAGGAAATACACCTTACTTCGCCAGGGCATAATTCTAAAAATATTCACCAAATGGAAATTATTTTCACACGAAATTTGTAGATAATTTCGTTCTCTACAATTTTGAAAATTAATAATTTTGGTTTCCGATGAACCAAAACAAAAAGTTATTTCCAAAAAAGTGATTTTTGGATTCTTTTTCTTTAAGATGATTTCTTTAAGATCAAAAATTGACAGTAAGTAACTTCTCCGGATTTAATGGAAGGTAAAACTACCTAGGGCCTGGACTATAAAGACTTTTTTCGAATTTTCCGAAATTTCAGAAAAGTTTCAAAACTTTTTTTTTAAATCCATATAGTATTACAAGATTTCATTAAATTTCACAGAATCTGAAAGATATTTAACAAAATTGTTATGATCACGAGGCAATGTCGAATATTTTTTGTTTTATTTTAAAGAAAATAAATAAATGCCAAAGTTACCAACTTTGTACCGGAGTAGTGTATTTTACTAGAAAAAACTCTTTTTGCACTAAAATATTGCATCGCATCATTACAACTTCGCACTACGATGTGAAGTTGTAGGAATTTTTTCTAAGAGTGTAACTCTACAGCCACACAGAATACAGATTTTTATAAAACTATTGTACTCCCATATGCAGAACAAATTGAACATAGACTCAGAAATATGTTAAATAATGAAGGTCTAATGAGCGTGTTATCCAGTCCAAAAGATGTTTTTTGTTAATTTTGTATTTTGAAAGACCCCTTCTGAAAAGAATAATGAACACATTCTATTTATTGCATAGAATGTAAGGGATGTAAAAGTTTCTATTTCATCCAATGAGAAAGACCTAGCAATGTCAGAAAGAAAAATAATATTACGACTGCAAAAAGGATAAGAGAAAAACTGCCCTTATAAATCATTCCTATTGTACCGACCATCAGTTTGATTTTGATAATAATAAAATACTAAACGAAGAATAAAATTATAAAAAGAGAATTTTTGAAGAAATGTTTTATGTCGTAAAGAACAGTAACACTGTCAACAAAAGAACAGACATGCAAAATTTGAGTTTTGCATGCATAAATGTAATTGAAGCCACTAATTTTTGTTAAATGTTTTGAGATATTATTATGTCACACGAATCTGTCCGAGTCGTCTAACTTAACCTCACTATTTGCGTTCCGTGAAACATTGTCTATAGCCTGACCATGTATACAGCTGTAGTATTTGCAAACTTGTCCAAGTGTAACTCACTACGCCCTTGACAATAGCATGTTAGGTATGAGTTATACCACCATAAAAATTATTGTATTTAAATAAAAAACTACCTGCTCATGGGTAAAAGTAAAAAGAAAATACTAACATATTTTTTTAAATCTTCTATGGAATAATTTAACAATGTTCTATATGACGGCAATTTAGCTTAAAAAACTGATTTATGTTCACATCGGCCTCCCTTTTGTGCATCGTAAGATTTTACTATAATTTTAAGTGGAATAGGTTATTTAATTGTAATTTTAAATAATTAATTATTGATTTAAATTTTATATTTAGAAATGCAAAATCACATTAACTGGGTGAGGCCCTACGTTTAATGGGCGAAATGCATACAGGTAACTTTCCACTTTTGCTAGAAATGTATTCTAATAAACTTCCCAACTTAGTATCCACTCTCATAAATATGTAGTTCAATTTAAGTTTCAAATAATAATATTCTATACAGTTCCACTTTATTTTAAAAAATCAGCTCTCACAATAATATTAAGAATGTTTCGTTTAATATGACTTAACTTTTTCGATTCTTTTTCATCCATACCTATAACTGTTTCTAAAAAGCATGTATACAGACTACTGTTAAATTCTGCTATATGTAAAATGCATTGTGATTTTATATTCAATTAATTCTTACTATCACGTTGTATTACTTTACACAAGTTATTACTGTACAATTTTAAATAACTAGTCTGGAAGAAGGCGAAAAATCCTCGCCCTCTCCTAGCTTCCATGTGCGGGTATATGACGTATATTATTTTGCTAAAAATTAATTTTCAAGCTACTTACAATTATCGCAAAATTCTATAGAAGTACGTCAACATAGAAATTACGTTAACAATAAAATATTTTGGAAGTGAGAAATAAAATACGGAAAATTTTGCTGGAAGGCAATACTTGACATTTAGTAAGATTTTTTTAAAGTGGTTATTTCGAAGTAAGTAAAATATTTAATACCTAAGAAAATTCAAAATTTTCTTTTAAAAATTATATTGTCTCCAATTATACACACAGAAGGATTATTCTATTTCGGTAAAGAATGATTACTGTAGAATTATTTATCAGAAAATTCTCGGCTCTTTTCACTGTATGGAGATTTTATTTAAAAATTGGGTGTTCTTAAATTCAAAATTTCTTTTGAAAAATAGGAAAGACAATTTCTGCTGCATGCCCTTTCAAATGCAATATACTGAATTGAAATAAGTGATCGTTATTGCGCACAGTTGGATTTAGGGATTGGGGACGGAATTGTGTTGGCCAAAGTCGAGAAAAAAGTTTTAATCCCTGGCATTGGAGAATGGCTCGGGTCAAAGAAGTATAATAAAAAAAAAGCGATTATATTGCTGATTGTGTTTCACGGTTGCTCCCAGAGAAACGAGAACTATTCAGAGAAAAAATTGGAATAGTAGCAAAGCCGAAAATTGAGAAAAACGGCTGAGTCAACTGATTCTAGTATAGATTTAGTCATATTATTTAGCATTGCTTCCCTCTTGAAGATTTTATGATGCTTCAATCTTACATACGTCTCAGCAGCTACAATTTTTTGATCAAACTTGTGCCAAACATTTATTTTGATTTTAGAGACTACTTTGTCGGATATCTTATCGGATATTTGTACTTGAAATTTCTTAAATGAGGCAAACATCTGGGAACGCGAAATAGAGCAGAGGAATTTGAAGTATCTTCTAAGTTATCGGAAATATAAGACAAGAAATTCTCATAAGGTACTGAGCTTACTAGAATAGTTTATAATGAAAAGCTCACATTGCAAGTCAATTTAATATAATACCGATTTCGCAAGTAATCGGGCAGTCTGAGTCTGGCGATTTCAGGAAATTGTTTTGGGCTAAAATAAATTGTTATCTAAAGCAAAATATGTAATATTTGACACGTATTTTTTGCTTTTCCAAAATCAAATTTTTTCATGATCTCAGGACTAATTGCATTTTTACGTGAATTATAATTAAATTATTGAAAATGTTAGTAAAAATTTGCATCGTGTTAACGAATTTACATCATTTAAATTTCCATGCAACAACTTGCAGTGTATTATACGCTTCTTTAAATGCCTTAATGTAATTATTTTTTTAATTACCAGAAGTAAGTAAACTTTTCAAAAAAAAACAAAAAAGTACATTTTGTCAAAAAGATTTTTTCATTTTATTTTTTTTTAGGTTTATAGTAATATTATGGAGATATTCTGTGTTTTATCTTCGCTAAAACATTCCTTTACACCAAACTTTCGTTTTCAATCCATTGTCTGGGATACCTGAAAATAACTTTAAACTGAACTCGGGCGAATCCAAACGCAAACAGTCGGGGCTTCCTGAACCGTTTCCAATTTCAATGCATACTATTGCGCAATATACCTGACTGAGAACTCGCGCCTGCACATTGTGGGAGAAAAAGCACATTTTTGGAAAAAAATCGACCGACAGTGCGATATTAAACGGATTTTAAATTTTATTTTTTTAAATTGCCCGTAAAGATTCCAGGTATACCATTTAACTATGCAACTTTTAATTTGACTCAACGGACATTCGTTATTTAACAACAATCTTACAACTTTTTGTTGCTAAACTTTTCCATAATACCATTTCTTCTAAGACTTTACAATTCATTAAAAAAGGTCAGAAATCAATGTAAAAACTAACTACAAATAATTTATAAGTGAGTTAGAGTAACAAAATTTTGTCAATAATGTTATACACAAATTAATTAACAAAAGTAATTTTTTTATGATTTGCAGTGATTAATTAATTTTGACCAATAGCTTTTATATAAAGTATCTCAGATAATGATGTGCGCTCACAAGTAGTTAAGAATAGCTAATGATTGTCAATTATTTAAAACAACTTTTATAAACAAATGTACATTTTGACAACTTTTGGGTGGAAAGGCTTGATTTTTTGCTGAATCAACTTAAAATGTTTTGCCTAAGACTCCTTGCTATCATATTTTTCATATTGACTGAAAAATGTTTATTATTCAATTAATTTTCAGAAACAAACGCACATTTTGACCATTTTATGATGAAAAGGCTTGTTTTTTTTTGCGGAATAAACTTAAAATGTTTTTCCTCAGACTTCCTGCTATCATATTTTTAATGGAGACCAAAAACATATTTATTTAAACAACTTTTATGAACAAATGCCCATTTTGATTATTTTTTTATGAAAAGGCTTGATTTGTTTCCGGAATAAACTCAAAATCTTTTCCCTAGGACTCCCTGGTATCATATTTTTAATAGTTGCGAAAAAATGGTAATTGTTTAAACAATTTCTATAAAAAAACGAGCATCTTGACCATTTTTTCATTAATAGGCATGACTTTTTTGCGGAAATAATTCGAAACATCTTGAAAAAGAATCTATGCTATCATATTTTCAATAGCGACAGAAAGTGATAATTATTTAAATGATTTTCGTAAACAAATAAACATTTTGACCATTTTTTCATGAATGGGTTTATTTTTTTTTTAATCAATGCGAAATATCTTGAAAAGAATCCTTGTTGTCATTTTCTTATAGTGACCTGATATATGACAGCAAAGTTTTTTGCCAAAATTGGAAAAAAAAATCTCGTGACTGCCTAATTCTTCATGAATCATAAATTATTCTTTTTAATCTTTGGAAAAACTTCTAGTAGAAGTTCAAGCGGTGCAAGTTTATAAACCCCAAAACCAAAGTATACTGACCCAAAATCAATTAGACTTGAAAGAAATAAAATCCAATCGTCTAATAAATCGGTCAAATGTATAACCTATGACCCATACTTTTTAGAACTCATTAACCTCCTGCCTGTAAACTTCAAATCTAAAATCTCTGAATCTATTAAGTTAAAGCTACGAACTTAGAAACCTGATTCATTTATCTACAAACCCGCAAAACATAAGGCAGTAAACCTATAGTTCATAAACCCTAGATATGTTTGCTGCAAAACTATAAAAACAATTGACAGTAGGTGACGCGTCATCTGCTCTATAGGTCTGACGCGTCTTCTACTGTGAATTTTTTATACAGTTATGCGGCAAAAACAATCGACAATAGTTTCATAACCCAACTACGAGGAAGAAAGTACTGACGAGATACTCAGAGATTTTACTGTATTGTTTTAATATAAAATATATAACACTTGGTACTTTGCGTGTTATAAAATAGAAAATGTGAATT
>NC_046658.1:51697902-51703976 GCF_010883055.1 Belonocnema kinseyi | reverse complement strand
CCAATTTCCTTAGTATATCGTTCGACAATCCCCAGAGCTAGATGCAGTTGCTCTCTGTTTTTAGCATAGATCTTAAGATCGTCCATGTAAAATACATGAGTATTCTTTATCAGGTGTTATGAGGGCAACACATAACTCCTTGAAGCTATTTATATTTTCTGTGTCTTCGTCCAGTCTATGCTGAACTTCGTAGACTGCTCTCCAAAATATATATGATATATATATATATATATATGACTGCTATATTTATATCTATTAGCTATCTTCTACCATTCGGTTCGGTTTTGATTCCTCTAAAATCAAACCGAAGGGCCTATGGCAGCCTTATCCTTGCATGCGGGGCTCTACAAGGATGGACGAACCCCTTTCTCTAGCTTCTCGTGGGAACAACAATGACAACACCAAACATAGTCGTAGTAAATGCGGTTCAAAACAACAGAACGCGCAGGGCTCCCGATAATAGGTCGGCCATCAATGCCGACCAATCTAGAGCTGGGGGAGCCAATGAAAATGGATTCAATGCGATAGATCGGCTGGATCTCGCAACCTTTGTATGGATAATGCGAATAAATCACGACTTGCTAGAGTGCTACGATGCGAGGGTGGACCCTGAACGGGGTTACATGGCACGGTTGCATGCTCTGTGGTGCGAGAAACACCCGGAGCTATCGCACTTTTCGCAGCAACGTCTGCGAAACCATGCTGAACTGCTCCGTAAAAGGGGCTATGTAAGCGGAACGCCTACTCTACCACAGCTAGAACAAGCCGGCAACAGAGAAAGAGAGGCGACACTAAGACCAACCGCAGGCAGGAATCCAATAGAAGAAGAGCGATGCTTTACGACCCGGAGAAACATCAACACCAAGGTTTCTCTCAAGCCTAAAGATCTGGCTGAAATGGATGACGAGCTTCGTGGATACTTTTCTGGAGAATACGACCTCTGGGCTATCAATTATTGTGTGTGTAATGCAGCGAGAGCTTTGGCCGATGCGAACCGTAAAACAAAATCAACGACTGATCATAAGACCAACAGACGAATTCATCAATTTGCCATAAAGAGAGGCTGGGCAAGACACTACGCGTCCCGCATTTAGTGTGTGATTGACGACATCACATCTGGCAGGAATTTTACAGCCAAGGTTCGAAAGTTCGAGCGCGAACTCCGGACCCGTTATCACGCGCTTATCAAGTCAAAGCTGCTGACCATCAGACAGCATATTGTTGAGAGAATACGGATACTATCTGACGCTAAGAGAAGTCTAGAGCGGAGGGAGAGGTGGGTCAGAGAAAATCAACAGTTTCTCTCTGACTCATCTCGACTCTTCCAAGACCCTCCAGTTACTGTCGAACACCCACCCAAACCAGAGGAGGTCGAAGTATTTTGGAGAGAAGTCTACGAAGTTCAGCATAGACTGGACGAAAACTCGGAAAATATAAAGAGCTTCAAGGAGTTATGTGTTTCTCTCATAACACCTGATAAAGAATGCCGACCCATCACTACCGAGGAGGTGAAAAAGGTATTAAGAGGGATGATGAACTATTCCGCACCGGGACCAGATTGTATCAAAAACTTCTGGTGGAAGAAGTTTTCTTCAACCCATCAGCATTTGGCCCGTATTTTCACCTCATATTTGAAGTCGGAAGAGTCGATTCCAGAGTAATTGGTGGAAGGGCGCACAATACTTCTGCCGAAAATAGGCAACTTAGCTGACCCGAAGAATTACAGGCCAATAACTTGTCTGAATACGCTTTATAAGGTATTCACAGTTATCCTAAATGATAGGACTGTTCGGGCAATTGAACCTGTGTGGTAAGAAATGTATGAGCAACGACGCTCAAAGAAAGGCATAGCCGGATGTCGGGAGAACCTGCTCATCGATATATGTGTCTGCAAAGATGCTGCATTCTACCAGCGTGACCTATCGATGGCCTGGATTGATTATCGGAAAGCTTTCGATTCGACATCCCATAGACTTATCATCTGTCTTTTGGAAATCTTAAGGGTTCATCCTCAAATAATTGGGTGCATAGAGAGATTGATGCTGGTTTGGAAACCCAGATTTACTATCTCATCTGGAAAAAATCGTGTGACAACTAACAAGGTCACCTTTCAGAGAGGTGTCTTTCAGGGCGACACCATGAGCCCACACCTCTTTTGCCTTACATTATTGCCACTATCTCTAGCACTTCGCCATTCTGACGGGTACTTGTGCGGCAAACCTGCAGTTTGAAAGAACAAGGCCACTCATGTATTTTACATGGACGATCTTAAGATCTATGCTAAAAACAGAGAGAAATAAATCTAACCTAGCCTAACCTAACCTCACGAAACACAATTAAACTGATTATGTTGTCCCGTTGTGTTTGCGGTACCGTTTCATCCAGCTTCAGGCTCAACTGACATAGAGGTTCAACCTATCCTAACCTAACAAAACCTGACCTAACCTAACCGATTACGCTGCAGCATTATTCGCCCGTGTCTGTAACCAGGGCACCTCCACGTGGTGACGGTGGGCATCGGATCCACATTGACTGAGTCCCTGGGTAAACGGCGTTCATGCTGTCATGGCAGACACAGTTAGAAAGTGTATTACGTTATTGCAGGCAGAAAATAGATTGAAGTAGGTCTATGAATCCATTCAATTACGATAAAAAGCAAGATAAAATGTAAACACGAAAGATAGTATAAATATATCCCTTAAGTTTAAGAAAAGCGGAGAGAGAAATTTTTTGAATAACACTCTTATTCATTTGCATGTTTAAGTTACAGTTCTACATTTCAATGGATACAAACATTGTCAGGCTAATTGAAATGGGGTCAATTCTACTTGTAGTTCTAAGTTTCTTCAAATGAGTAATGTGCGTCTAAATTTTTAAACACCTGTAGTATAATGAAATGAATTTTAGTGTGTTACAACGGGAACACTTAAGTTAAGTTGTGTTGCGTCTAGCCAAATTTCGTTAAGTTCTCTTAAGTTAGATTCATTTGTAGGTTAAGATCGAGTTAACCTATTAAATATAGCACACATTTAAGACTGAGAACCGTACGCTTACCGTACGTGTGGTTGAATTTCATTCGGCTAGGTTAGGTCAGGTCAGGTTTTGTTAGGTTAGGATAGGTTAAACCTTTATGTAGGTTAAGCCGAAGCTGAATGAAACGGTACCGCAAACACAACGGGACAACGCAATGAGTTTAATTGTGTTACGTGAAGTTAAGTTAGGTTAGATTAGGTTAGGTCAAGTTTTTTTACGCTAGGATAGGCTTGACTTCTTTACAGGTTAAGCCCAAACTGATTAAAACGGTACCGCAAACACAACGGGACAACACAATCAGTTTAATTGTGTTTCGTGAGGTTAGGTTAGGTTAGATTATGTTAGGCTAGGTTATATTTATTTCTAGGATAGGGTCGAGTTGACCCATTCGATGTAGCACACATTTGCTACTGGGAAAATATGCTTCCAGAGCTTTACGTGTAGTTCAATAAATTTCTGTTAATTCAGGTTAGGTGAGGTCAGGTTCTGTTGGGTAAAGTTATGTTAAATAAGTTGATATCAGACAAGGGTTGATTCTTCACAGTTGTCGACATGTTTTTGAAGTGAAAATTTGCATCACTTGCATTATTTTGAAATTTATTTGCCTCAGTGCATGATTTTTTGGCATTTTTTGAGGTTATGGCTCAACCATGACGTGATGGGTGATTTTTGATACCGAATTTGAATTCAGCACCCCAAAATCCATAGGAATACGTGTGTCTTGTTACCAGATCCGCACACTTTTTTTGTGTGGCTGTGTAATCGTTGTAATTACGAGTTTTAACTAGTTAAAATTAGTTTTAACTTTTTTTTAATGTAAAAAGTAGCATATATAGAGAATATTATCACTTTAATTCTAAAATAAATTCTTAAAAATATCCATTTTTTTCAAACATTCTTAGTTTGATGTCTTTAACAAGATAAAAGCATACCTTTTAGATTTTAAATAAAAAATGGTTGAAGTTGGTAAAATTATGATTTTTCTGTTATTACTTCATTAATTTTTTAATTAATTGTTTATTGATTTAAAAAAAATGAACTAAAGAAACTGGTCAAAAAGTAAGATTAATCAAAACAGATCAGCAAAACCCATGATTTTATACATGCTCTTATTAAAAATCTAAATTTAGTAACTGTGTATTATGCAAATTAAAAAACTGCTAGAAATAATATGAAATTTACAAAGTTATAGCGTTACTAAAGTCATGGAAAATATTGCGAAATTTCGAATAATTTGGCGTGACGCCTTCTTAAATTTACAGGGTTTTTCGCAATTTTTATAAAATTACGAAATTTTAACGGAATTTTGGAAAAATTCACATTGAATTACAAAAAAAAAATCATTATTTTGGGTAATATTTGTAAAACTTCCGTTCCGTGAAACGAAATATTTTTTTGGTACAAGTTTCGCAACCCACAGCTATAATGTATTAGAGAATTCCGAAATTTTAACTAAAGTTAAGGAAATTATGTAACAAAATTTAAGACCAGGATGATATAAGGTCACTGGAAAAATAAAAATCCAGAATAAAAAAAAATACTGTGAATATAATCCTCGAAATTCTAAATTCCCGAAATTCTAGATCACCAATTTTTTAATTCCCCACTACATAAAATAAATTATTTTGAATATTTCTATTGGATTTGAAGAATCTACTAATATAGTTAACTTAAAATTTTAGGATTTTGTAAATTCTGGTTGCAAAATTTCGGAAATTTGAAATTAAAAAAAAAATTGTAAATGCTGGTTACGTAATATTTTGCTTATTTTTTTCATAATTTATATAACAAGTTAATTATCCTCAAGTTCATGCATTTTTTTCGATGAACGAAAAGTAAGTGTATACTGTATATTGGAAAACAATATATTTCAACCCCTAACAATTCCGTGACATCACCAGGGTCAGGCTGCCCGATTTAATGTAAAATTGGTTATAAATATAAAAGGAAATCATATTCTAAAGACATTTGTAGCAAGTGGAGAAAATATTTTGAGATAAACCCTCGTGTTTACAGGAGAAATGATATGTTGTTTATCTTCCGGTACGTTCCTTTGAACATTAAATGCACGTTTCTCATATACCGAATGTTTTATACGAAACGTAATGTCTGCGAGGTAAGCTCAAAGGTTTACGTAAATTTGCAAAAAGTGGTATTAAAAGACAACTTTGAAGTTCTCAGCACTTTTCAAAGCGTACTTAGGCTATGTTCATGAGTTGTTTCGTAAGTTAGAATACGTATGCAGAACGTGTCATAACGGTCTGACCGGTTTTTCAGTTTACGAGAACATTTGCGTGAATCAGAATACCTACACGTGGTATTCTATTTTTACATTTCAGTTGTAACAATATTTTGCAAGTAGTTCTTGTTGACATATTTCTTTCACTGCCAAATTTTTTTGTAAAAACAAGTTTCCATTCCTGGTATATTTAGTTAAAGCTTTTCAATAATTCTTTCAGGGAAATTCTATTGTATATTTTACCTGCTATTTTGCGAATAAAACTTGTTCAAATCATTTATGCATTTTAAGATACTAAAACATTTAGGGCGCTATGTGCGCTCTAATTGCACTGCTCTGAAAATTTTAATTTTTTCGATGCGAACCATGTCATGATACAAACTTCGCTAATATCAGAAATTAAATACTAAAAAAATTCCTTTGAAATGCAAAATTAATCGCATACGCCCTCAGAGTGTGTTGTGTGTTTTTGTCTATAGGTGGAGGAAGAAAATAAAAACAGATAGGATTTTAACATGCTTACACCTACGCCCAGGCATAATAAAATATGCAGTCCTTTTAGAGGTTTTAAGTGTCGCTGATTACGAATATGCAGTTGGGTTCTAAAAATTCAAAATGGCGGAATATTTTTCCAAATTTGATCGTATTGGCTTGAAATTTGTTACGCGGGGGTTTTAAGGGTCGCTGATTACGAATATGCAGTAATCGGCGACCCTTAAAACCTTTAAAAGCACATCACATTTTATTATGCCTAGGCGTGCATGTAAGTGCGTTACAATTCTTTCTGTTTTCATTTTCTTCC
>NC_046658.1:51689667-51697892 GCF_010883055.1 Belonocnema kinseyi | reverse complement strand
CCCCGCTCTACAGGCGCATGCGATTAATTTGGCATACAACTCGTTTGAAAGGGCTTGTTTCGGTCTTTAATTTTTGATATTAGCGAACTTTGTAGCACGTCTCGGTTCAGCTGTATAATTGTCCAAAAATGGCTAAAAATGCCGTTAGGGTTGTGAAACCCTGCTTTCTCAAAAACGTGAGGAAATACCAGTAAGTTCAATATTAATTAAAGAATTTTTTTATTTATTGCATATAGAATTCTTCAGAATTAGCAGATCATTTGTCATATTAACAATATGTAACTCATCTCGTATGAGGTCATTCGTCACCCAAACTTTACTATTATTTAATGTTCAGATATCTTACAGGTATCAAATTATTCTAATTGAAAACCAAAATGAGCTACGAAAGTATTACATTAGGGGATCAGCGGGTAATGTGGCGCACATGTTATAAAAAGCTCCGTTAAAAGTTAAATATGCTGACAACTGTAGTAAAATAGTGTAGATTACGTAAATCAATATCTTATCTACCCTACTCGTATGATTATTATTGATATTACGTCTATTAAAGTAGTTAATCATTATTGTGTCACAAAAAGTATTCCTGCGCCAAGTTATACTTCCTAGTTGGCTATTGTGGCGCGGTCTTAGCGCAATTTCGGAAATGCAAGTAAAAGTTGTTTACTGAATTCAATAAAATTAATTTTCGGTGAATGATGGGTTTAAATAATTACTTGTAAATTGTATGCAACTTGAACATTATATATATTGCTTTTTTAATCCGGAAAAATGCTACTGTACTTTTTCACTACTTTTTGGTCACTTTAAAAATACACACATAACACCCAAAAATAACTTTTCATTATAAGAACTGAGTGATTAGCTTTATTTAGAAAATTGTTTTGCTATAAAAAACAGTACAGATAAAAAATATAGTACAGTAAATACCTCTCGCTAAAAATCAATCAATTTCCGTAAATGAGGGTGCGCCACATTAACTGCCGCGCCACATTAGCCCCCGGTCCCCTACTCATAATATTTCAGTGTGGCGGCATTCGGAACTAATAATTATGTAGTAGGCTGTGGAACTCTCTCTTTTCAGCGGGCGTCACAGACTCATAAGGCGGTGATTGCAAATAAGTGTTATAATTTTATTTTCAAATTTTAAGGGTAACAAAACTATAATATGTATGTGCATTGTGAAACTTAGAAAAATCTAAGATCTAGACTGTACAATTTTTCTTAATCTACCAGACATATATACCAGCGCATTTCAATTTAGATTCGACATGAGCAAAATTAATTTCATTTTTAAATAGAATTCAAAACTCGCTTTTTCACAATAAATACAAACCGGCTTTTTTATATTGGCATTGAATCTTGATCCTGACGCATGAAATGTTTCACTTCAAAACTCAACCTTTTAGAAATTTTTCATATTTCACATCTTTTTAGTTAAATACCTCTTAATCGCTTAATAATAATCAGTGAAAAGATATTGATTTAAATAGTAGTTAGACATTTCACTGATTAATCAGTGAATTCATACCTTTCCACTAATCAGTTCAATAACACCAGAATCAATCATGTGAAATATAACCTCTAAGTATTAAAGTTTAGCATCGTTATTACACTTTTGATTAAGTAGTAAAGAGAATTCCTTTGTGAAATTATTTTTTTCATTTTCGGGTTGTAAGTCTGCTGAATTAACTACAACGAAAACATACTCTAACTTGTATAAAAAAATGCTTACTTAACGGGTTTGGACATAAAAGTCCAATCTTAAAAGTGAAGAAATATGTGAGGTTATTTGGCATTTAAAAGCATCGAAATTTTTCATCTTTTTAAAAATATTTGATTATATTAATGAGTTTTAAGTTTTTACTATGATTACTTGATTCAATCCACTAAAATATAATATTATTTTACTGTGACTGCTAATTTACATGGCTCAGTGCTGCCAATACTCAAAAGTGTTTTTGTACTGAATAAATAAGTAACTTTTGACTAGATGTCAGTGTCCGATTTTTAGCTATTTCAATCAGTGAAATCTCACTGACAATTAGTGAAATTTAACTGACTCAGACTGAAAGAGTAGAAAGAAAAATGTACTATAATTTATTAAAATCCGTTCTTAATCTTTATTACCTTGCACATTTTTTTTGATCCTATACTTTTCTCTGCTTAACTAATATAAAGATTTAAGTTTTTCTGAGTGTTGGAAAATCACAAATTTAAATTAATTTATTATCTATATAATTTGCCTAAGTTTTATAAATTGTAATGCTCTTTTGGTTCGAGTTTATGAAGGAGGAGCAGAACCTATTGCTACGGACCTTATCAATTTGACATAAATTTAGAAAATCTCACCGACCATTACAGTTACAAATGTTTCTGGCCTAATCAAGATTTTCGCGCGTTTAAAATACTTATAACTAAGAAATTTGGAAAAATGTATTGATTAAAAGATTTAGAGTCTTGCTCTATTTTCATTTATAACTTTGAAGTTTTTTTTCAGATGCATTTTATATTTTCAACATGAAAAAGTTTCCATATTGTTAAAAAAAAAGCTTTCAATATAATTTAAAGAGCTTCTTAAATTTATTTTGAAAATATGATTTACTCATAGGTACAATATGATAATTTAAAAAAAATTTTAAACCAAAGCGTTTGGTGATAGAAATAAGATTATGACGGATGATTAACATCCAAACTTTTTTAAATTCTAAAATTGAAAAATATTGAATCTTCTTAGAAAAGCTTATATATTTCTGCTCAGAGCAGAGATTTTAAATTAATTAAATATAAATATTAATATTATTAACATTATTAATAATATTAATATAAATTAAATATAAATTCCCGAAATTTAAAAAGTGCTATCAATTAAAAAATAAGAAAAAAGGAGGTATCAAAAATTGTTATAAACTTCTGAGATTTCATAGAATTTGAATTGAATTTATAGAGAAGAAAACAGTTTGATCCCTTAAAACTTCATAAATCTCTCCATAAATCTCTTATCATTCGACACATTACAATTTTTAATTGCTACAAGAAACATATTGTAAATTAAGTTTATACATTTAAACATTAACTTAAAGGTAAAAGTACATTTTCTAAATTCATAATATCTGTAAATGTAGGGAAAATAAACGTTTGCTAAAATCACGCAAAACTTTTTTGTTGCTTTATTTGAGTTTGAAAATTTAAAATATTGGAAGTAATTTGAATCTCTTTGGTCTCTGGAAATTATTATAAAATTTTTGAATCTGAAACTTTCTAACTTTGAAAATTCTAAAAGAATGAAAAATATTTCATGATAACATGCTGAAATACTTAATTTTAAAAATTAAAACTATTTAGGTGGATAATATATTCGCATATTGTATAAAATGTATATGTTAATTAAAATATTGAAAATCCAGTTTTGAACTTTGATTGAGTGTATAAAAAACTTTTTTCTTTGGTCAGTCTATGTGAATTTATGAGCATTCTTAATAATTGGAACATCATTATCATCCAGGAAGTTAGTAATCTTTTTTTAAGATTGTGATTGAAAAAATATATTTAAACTAACTTTGACCAGATAAATTCGATGTTCTTGAACTAAACAGAATTATACACAAATATTTTTTAACACACTAGGGTCGGTATATTAATTAATAATAGCGCCATGGCCTTTTTAATAATTAGATGGCTTTGACTCAGAGGGTTTCTATGAAGTCAAGTGTTTTCAAGAAAAGTGAACTGAATGGTAGAAATCCAAAGAAATAAAAGCGCTCAATTCCAGTAAGATTTCGCCCTGAAACATAAAATCCGAATTTCTGGTGCAGCGATTGCAATTTCTAGAAAGTCCCTTGAACTGCTTCGATTATAGTCGGACACTCAGAAAAAATTGAGCACATCATCTGACTCTGACTGGAGAGAAGCACCGAGTAAAAAAGGAACGTGTGGATGTAAAAGTTATAAGAGAAAAGGAAACAAAGAAAGGAAGAAATCGCCCGGCAATTTACTCCAACGACTCGAATAGAAGCAAACGGGTGAAAAGGCGAGAAACCGGAAGTGGGGGTTCCCCGCGGCAAATTGTGAACGCGTTCAAATCCGGAGGTCATTCTTTAGTGGAACGCATAGAAATCGCGAAGAGTTTCGTATTCAACGATCTCAACTGTGCTGTCATTCCTTCCAGTCTTTGTCCAATATTGCGGGAATCCAATTTAGAAAGGAAGCGATTTTGCTTGTGTTCTTCCTTCCTTTACTAGAACTTACATCCACTGGCACGTACCTGCAGTCTCTTTTTCTCTATTACTACCAGTACATACTCTGAAGAACACAAGCTGACGTCAGCACTGTAATTGTTATCTATTTTCTCCTATTTGAAATTTATTTTACTAACTTATCTCCTTAAATCTTGGGAGAAGCATTCCTGTGAAAACATGGACGAGACAATTTCGGCATAAATTATCAATATCAAAGACAGCAATAGTCCATCTATGGAAATGTCACTAACTTTCAGTAGAACTGCAGTCAGCCACACCTATGGCCACTTCTCACGACCAGGCGATGGTTGAACATTATATATAAAATATACTGGACCTACAAATTCTCGAAAATTGTATCTGTTATGTACTACAGTCTTGATATAATGCTGCATGTCTTCAAAAAACGAATAATGTTCGTCATCAAGTTTTTGGTACCAGCCGACAAAATATCATAGCGTAGGAGAATGAAAAGAAAGAGAGGCATAAAGATGATATAAGGGATTTGCGATATATTTACCCGAATAGTCTATTAGGCTATTCTATAATTTTTTCATGTAGCCCGGTCACTTTGGAGCGTGAATCTCTCAGTTAAGAAAAATGGTAAAAAAAACTATATAGCACATATCAATGTGTCCTTATTTTTTCATCAAAAAAAAATTATTTTCAATAATACTGAACCTACAACAACCAGCTAAAGTTGTTAATGTTTGATAAAGGAAAAGTATAAAAACCATTTATGAAAATACGTTGTATAAAAACAATTCAGTAAGGATCTAGAAGCTGTGAAATACTGTACTTCAAAGCCCATCCGGTTCTTTGAATATGCTGCTACACTTCAATGAAGTAAACGTCTCTACTGTGTCATTATTAATCGAACGTTTTTATGTGGTTATATTATCAGAACATTAATATATTTTGACATATTTTGTTGGTTTGTCGTGGGTGCAGTAGTACCAAAGATAAATTATTTTTTTGAAAATCACTTTATAGTCACGTTTATGAAAATAAATATTTTTTTTAACAGGATATAAATTCTGAAGGCTTTCTAGAATTAATAAAAAAACATAGAAATTTTCTAGGCAAATTTGACAGTACAGGAGTTTCTTATAGTTGACCTTTCTACTCCAAGCGCATTATTTCGGTGCTTTTCTGCATATAAGGGATGATAGTTCCTCATCAGATTTTTGCACAATGACAGCCAAGCATGCAATCGACATGCAAAAATAAAGACACACTTATATGCACTGTATGGCTTTTTAGCATTTTCCTTTTCTGAGATATGTAGGCCCAAAGTGACCAGACGACATGAAAAAATTAGAGACTAGTCCTCCCGACAAACGCTCTTCTCAGATATATAAGCTATCAGTGATTCGTAGCCTGAAAAGCATCTCCGCGTGTCAAGGGAACGCCAAGACGCTTGCGGGGAAAATTCAAAAGGCAAAATTCAAAATCCTAGAGTCGATCTTGTAAATAGCCAAATTATTGTTGTTTTGTCATAAAAATATATGTAAAAAATACTTCAGTGTATCAGCTTGTGGCCTGTTCATGTGCTTTAATGGATTCAAAAAGTGTTTATTACCTTACAAATTCATTATAAATTTTCAAGTAATGATAATTTTTAGTTCAGCAATACAATTCTCATAATGAATCAGAGTTATTTTAGCACAATATATATATAATTAAAAATTTGTCATAAGGACAACCGCAAGATTTCGCCGGGAGCGGGTGCTAATCTGGAAAATTGCACCCGCTCCCAGCGAAATCGCGGTAAAATTTCAGCCATACCGCGTCTCAAGACCGTGAGATAGTTGGTTATAGTCTGTAAAGGAATCAATACGACGATCCAGCAAAAGTCTCGTGCACCCTAAGAACACGGAGCGACCCAAGGACTACCGTCTTCTGCATTTTTCCCGCAAGTGTTTTAGCATATTATTGACACGCAGGGATGCTTTTTAGACCATTACCAAGTGAAAGCTTGGCACCTCCAAGAGCGCCGATGATAAGCACGATTAGTGTAACAGCATATTCCGGGTACAATCGTTGTAACTCCCCTTTAAGGTCTCGATTACTCTCTTTCTTTTCATTCTCCTTGGTTATGATGTTTTTGTCAGCTGGAGCCGAAAATTCGATAACGAGCATGATTCGCTTCTCGAAGTCAAGAAGAACCATATCAGGCCTCGAGTGAGCAACAGAAAAAATTGTCGATAATATAAAGTTCCAGTATATGCGACACTTCCCATTCTCGACAATTGACTCGATTTCCCTAGGATCATTTAGAGGAAGGATATTAAGGTTAATGCCGTAAGAGTGACAGAGATGGCAACAAAGCTCTCTTTGTGCCGCATTGTGCCTTTGAATGTAGGTCGATCCCGCGTGTGTTGGACAACTAGATAGTATGTGAGCTAAATGCTCGGGGTGTGCATGGCACGCCCTGCAGCTATCATCAGGAATGTCTTGGCTCAAAATGTGGCGACGGTATGTTAAGGTGCAAATGACGCCATCTTGGCATGCAAAAATAAAACCCTCTGTACCAGACTTCAATCCGGGCGATTTAAGGAAAGCAAACGTTAGCTCACAAGACATTGACTGATCCTTTACATTTCTGTGGAAGATATCGTGCATCCCCTTATCGAGGAGCTGTTCACGAAAGTTTTTCTCTTGTGCTTTCCTAATGCGGGCTTTCAGAAGTGAGTACTCGAGATAGATAAGATTTTATGCATTTTGCTCACCCCTAATACTGAAGTCAAGTGCGAGTGTTTCAACAGCCTCCTCCGCTGCTGTGTACAGCAACGCTCCTTTGTCCACTTCTTCGTGGTTCCTGACCATTTTAAGAAGGGGGTCTCTTCCATTTGCAACTCTATGTGCTGTACCCAGAATAATCCTGTTGTAAAGACATTCAAGACTCAATATTCCGCGACCCCCTTGACGGCGTGAGATGTACAGTCGCGGAACGGAAGACTTAGGATGCATGCTTTTGTTCATGTGCATAACCTTTCTTGTCCCGATATCAAGGGATCTGAGCTCGTTCCTCGTCCATGGAACTACTCCAAATGAATAGAGTACCACCGGGGCGGCTAGCCCATGTATGTATAAGTCTCTCCAGCGCAAAGGTGTCGTATAGCATTTCTATCAATGACCTCAGGATCTTCAGGGATGCCATTAGGTTTTCCTGGCTTCAAATAAACCTTGGCGCATTTGTCTAACCCAAATTCCATTTCAATTTCCTAGTATATCGTTCGACAATCCCTAGAGCTAGATGTAGTTGCTCTTTGTTTTTAGCATAGATCTTAAGATCGTCCATGTAAAATACATGAGTGACCTTGTACTTTCGATCTGCAGATTTGCCGCACAAGTACCCGTCGGAATGGCGAAGTGCTAGAGATAGTGGCAATAACGTAAGGCAAAAGGGGAGTGGGCTCATGGTTTTGCCCTGAAAGACACCTCTCTGAAAGGTGACCTTGTTAGTTGCTACACGATTTTTTCCAGATGAGATAGTAAATCTGGTTTGCCAAAGCGGCATCCATCTCTCTATACACCTAACTTTTTGCGGATGAACCTATAAGATTTCCAAAAGACAGATGATAAGTCTATAGGAGGTCGAATCGAAAGCTTTCCGATAATCAATCCAGGCCATCTATAGGTCACGCTGGTAGAATGCTGCAACTCTGCAGACACATCTATCGATGAGCAGGTTCTCCCGACAGCCGGCTGCGCCTTTCTTTGAGCCTCGTTGTTCATATATTTCTTGCCACACAGGTTCAATTACCTGAACAATCCTATCATTTAGGATAGCTGTGAATATCTTATAAAGTGTGTTCAGACAAGTAATCGGGTCAGCTAAGTTGCCTATTTTAGGCAGGAGTCTTGTGCGCCTTTCCACCAACGGGCCAAATGCTGATGGGTTGAAGAAAACTTCTTCCACCAGAAGGTTTTGATACAATCTGGTCCCTGTGCGGAATAGTTCTTCATCCCTCTTAATACTTT
>NC_046658.1:51677698-51689567 GCF_010883055.1 Belonocnema kinseyi | reverse complement strand
ACTGATATACTGAAGTATTTGTTTAAATTAACAGAAAAATAGAATAAAATAATAAATACCATTTTCACGTTCATCAGACCTATTTTTATAAATTATGGTCAACATGTAGTTTATTTAAATAATTGTTTAGAGACAAAATATCGTATTTTCAAACTGACCAATTTTGTGACACAACGCCGGAAATGTATAGACTGAGCGTATGACTGTGTATTCGTAATTACAAAATGTACTAAAATTCTAAAAGGTCATTAAAAGTAGAAAAATCCTAAAAGGTATCAGAAAATCCAAAAGGAGTTTTTCGTAAAAACCACTTAAGTAAGCTAAAATTGTTTTTGCAGAAAATGGTTTCATTGTGAAGAAACTTTTGTATGAAGTGAAATGAGCTATTCTTAATTAAAATATAATTAAAATTACGAACTGTAGCTAAAATAAAATAAAAGCACTGATATGCAATATGCCCAACTTTTTACGATATTCACACTCTTTAGCTAACCAAATATTCGATTCAATTTGCATATTAATTCTCTAGAGCCTCAAAGTTTTTCTTTGAAGCATCCAGTTTCTGCAGCTTCTCCTTTATAGATATAATCCCATTCTAATACATGTTTAATATGCTTTTCAATGAACAAAAATGTCTTGATACGACAATTAATAAATTTGGAACATATTTGAAATAAAAAACTAAAAATTGCGCAGCAGAAATCCTTGCGAATTACATTTATTATAAGTTCAAGAGGAATTTAACCTACAATATTTCCGGCCTGTTGGTTTTAATCTGGCTTTAAATCTCATCTTTATTAAATCGTTCTTCATATGAATGGGTAAATTAATAATACTTGGAAGCCGATAAAGTGAGCAGTTAAAATTGAAGTGGCATTAAAGGATTGAAAATCAGATCGTTGCTTTCAGATTCTATAGAGATGTTGGAATTTCAACAGATGTAAGAACAAAGCCCTCAATGCGTGCCCCCGGGCCGCAGAGAGATCAATTTCCATTATCAAGCTCAATAAGCGATCAGTTGCGGTTTACGAGTGTTTACCCTGCAGGTTTCCGACTAGCCCATTAAGGGGTTTAACTATTTTCTGCGCAGTCATACTTCATCCCAGTAGGTTCCATAAACTTCGGCACGGCACCCTGACTAATGGCGAACGCGAAGTAGTGGTCGTTTCCTAAATCTAGTATTAAAGGGTAGGAGTTACAAACAGGTAATAATTTGGCTGCGTTAGATACGCAAGCGATCGATCCGACGTTGTTAATTTTTTTCACCAAATTGGGCATTCTGGAGTTCTAAAAATGCATTGCAAAATTGAAAGGCGAAAAATCTAAAGGGGATAAACGCGATTTTCGAAAGTTTAAACGACAACGAAAATACGTCCGCAATTCCAAAATTCAAAAAACTCATTTTCGACAAAAGTGGCGCTCATCCCGTTTAGTTTCCGCCCTTTAATTGTGATTAGAATTTTAATGCTTTCAACTCCCAAAATTGGTTAAAAAAATAATAATAAATAAGCATTTTCTTGTTTTAAAAAAATGGTTACTTAGTGGCTCCGCAAACCCCATAAAGTTTAGGACGTGTTTCTTATCAGAAAAAAATACGTTTTTGTTGTTTTTTGCAATTTCATGTTCCAATGTAAAATAAATAGGAACCCAAGAAAATCTGTTAAGTGAAAGATAAAATATGGCTGATTTTCACGCTTATTTAGATTTTTTTACATTTTTATTTTTGTAAACATTATTTGTAATACATAAAGTATCATTTTATGCTAATAATAAGGTGTTTCCAAAAATTTGATAAAGAATTTATTGTTGTGCATTGCAACTTTCTCTCAGAATATATGTAAAAACTCGCTATTTTTTCTGAAAATTCCAAGCTTTTAAAAAATTTTACTTGCAGTGATGCAATATTTAATAAAAGTTAACAAACATGAATGCTTAACAAGTTTATTATGTTATTTATAACTATATTCTCTAAGAGGAATGCTAAAAAGCTGTGTTTTTTCTTAAATATTTGAACTTTTTTAACTTTTTACTTAAATTGAGTTAATAATTAATTTGGTTTAATTCAGTATTTGTTTAAACAATTAATTTTCTTCATACCAATCGCCTCTAATGTTTATGCTAGAAAGTTTCTGTTGTATCTGAAATTTTCGAGAAAATTTCAAATTTTTTTTTAACTTTCTACTCAAAGTGATGTAATATATAATTAATGTTAACAAAACTATAGGCTTCAAAAATTCTTTATTTTTCATAATTATCTTGTCATTATCTCTTGAACTGAACCAGTGAAATTGTCATTGATTGAATCAGTATTGTGAATTATCCCTGGTGAACCAGTAACATTCCGACTTTGGCTAGATGAAAAAGTCAGTGGATTAACTAAAACAGCGTTACTGAATATACCAGTGACGCCAAATGATAGAATTAACCAGTGACATAGCGTTCTTCGCTGCCAAGATATAAACCTCCAGTAACGTTTTGTCTATAATATATAAACTATATATAACTTATTGTCTGGGAAGTATCATACCTAACCAGCTGATGGACGACAATGCATAGAACCGGATAAATACTGGTACTGAGTAACTAGCGAACCTCACTGCTTAAACCAGTGACAGAATTTCACTGAGTGAACCAGTGATGTCTCACTGATTGTCAGTGAAACACTTCGGGCTGTTTCAGCCATTGAGATTTTACTAGAAATCAGTGAGGTATCACTGTTTACTTTGAGAGGGTAGGCTATTGCAATAAAGTTTTGTATGTCAAAGAAGAAGTTAAGTAAATAAGTGAAGTAAGTAATAATAAATAATAAATAAATAAAAAGATCTTGTTTCGAACACACAACACAAAGTTTACTGTAGAATGTACACACATTTGGATCTGCACACAGTTTATTATTCGTCCCCCTTCTTATTAGATAGAAAAATTTAGAATTTAAAACAAACCGCTGCTTTCTATAATTTCTTTAAGGTAAGATAGTTGTAAAAAATAATAAATTCATTGCATATTAGCGTTTTCTCTCTTTAGGCTAAATTCATAATGTCTATAAAACTTTAATTGATAAAACTCGTTATATTCCTCAAGAGTTTTTTTACAGTTCTGTATGTCAAGAGTTTATTAAACATTATTTAACAAATAGTTTAATTTAAAAAATGACCTTCAAGGAATAGAATGAGCTCTTTACACTTAAAATTGAATGAAATATGCAAATAACTACATTTAAATAAATAATTATGATCTCAACTACTTTTGAATTAGTTGCACTTGGTTTTCTTTTATGAAATATGCTCTTTTAAACTAAACGATTGAAATTTTCACTGGTTGAATTAGTAGTTAGAGTTATTACTGATGAAGCAGTGATTTTGCGATTCTGCCTGGCCGCAGCAGCAAGTGATTCAATTGAAACAGTTACTAAAATATACTAGTGATACCAAATGATAGATTCAACCCGTGATTATGCCAGTGATACAGCGCTCCATGCAGAAACAAAATGAACCACCAGTAGTGTCGTAGATGCGTGTTGCTTGCCGCGTCTTTGCATTTGGCGCGAGTGAAAACGAGCTTTATTGTGTACTTGTGGTTATGTTAGAAATATTTTGGGTGTAGCTCCAACAATCAGGGGGTATAATTTCTTTAGCTTGAAAGTGGAGTAGCCCCTGGTCACTTGGGTTTGATATTGAGCGACAGGACGCGTTGATAAAATGCAGGCCCTTCCCACAGCTAAACGAAATATTAACGAATTTTATTACAGTCCGGCCATTAGTTATTGTTGTGAATTCATTTTTTTTCGAAAAGATAATGCAAAGGTTTGTACAAAAGTAATGAATGTTATGCGTCATACCTACCCAGCTAACGGATGACAACGCGTAGGACTGAGTACTAATAAAAGCAAAAAAACTAACTAATTGAACCAATGCCGGAATTGCACTGATTCAACCAGTAAAATCTCAATGATTGAACCAATGAAAACTCACGGATTGTCAGGCAGACACTTCTGGCTGCGGCAATCCGTGAGGTTTTACTGTTTCATTTTTAGAGAGGGTTGCAAGGCAGGGTTGCTTCCTTGTCAATATCATAATTCAAGTTCAGTATTAAGTAATTTTGAATTTGACTGTATACCTAGATAATCTTGAAAATGGATTGTCGATGTAATTTAAAAACTTTACAATTTATGATATAAAATAACTTCAAGTAATAAAAAGTTAATTATATTTTCAACAGTAACAATTAATGGTAAATATACCTGATCTCTCTGAGTTCCAGTTTGTACGACTTTAAAAGTTACGAATAATGTAGATTTTGAACTTCATAACATTTTTGTTTATATTTTTTGTTTTTATTTTGAAAATGTGATTATATTAATTAACACAATATCATTAAAATACGTAATTAAGTTAATAATTAATATTATTTCAGAGTGCAATTTATATTTAAAGCTCAACGAATATTTCTGCAAACGGATATTTTGATACAATAATAATAAATGATTCAATAATGATAATGAAGTGTATATGAGTGGAAATATCAGTGGGTGATTAACCATAATGTGAATTGTAACACGTGTTCTGAATTAATATTTCTCTATGTGATCTGGGAACTATCCTGAAATTGAAGGAAAATGCGATGAAAATGAAACATGTATATTCCACAAAATGATGTACGTGGGTTTTAACGAATTCCTTTCTCTAGAAGATTGAAATTCGACTACCGATCGTATTTGTCTTTTCGATTGTACGAGGGGTCATTACATCACGCAAAGCGAAATTTCACACTTCACAGCCACAAGCAGCGGAGAGCGACGATCCCATCCACCTATTTCATCGTTATAACCTGAACGAGCACAATTTACGGCCAATTCGATTAACCTGTCGGTCGATTATAATTGCTATAGGTCCAAGAGGCGTGAAGTCATTTTCGAATCTATACAGCCTAATGCTTACATAATACATAATAGTAAATAGATCTCATTAAAATATAATAGATCTTTATCAGAAAAAAATGAAAAAATCAGAGATCAAAACGTCAAATAATGGGTTATATTTCTGCAAAAAACTGTTTAACTTATACTGGTTAATATTAATTATTAATATTAATTAATATTAATAATAATCTACAAATGTTCACAGCCAATGCATTATCTTTGGAAATCTAGACATTAACTGTAAATTATATTAAACTAGCTAGAGTGACAAAAAAGTCATATCACTTATAGAAATATGTGAAAATTCTGGGATAATTGCCTCTCGGTAATTTTTGGGTGGTAAGAATTTACTTTAATGAATAGGTTTTTAACCTAAGTGTCTTTAATTTTAAAGTCTTGTTGCACATTTAACTAGTAACTGCACATTTTGACTTGCAATAATTCTTTAGATACACTCAAAATTCAATTCACTAATGTAATTTTTAAACGGATATGAATTTACTGCGTTCGTCAATTTTTATCGTTTACGCTTTAAATTATTAATGTGCCTAAAGTGAAACTAATGAAGCATTGTGCATATGTGTGAACTGCAAATAAATGCTTCTATGTTATAGACAACAGTTTACGTCAATTAGAAAGCTTTAATATGTGAACAATGTGACAGTAAAAAGTTCTACATTAAATAATGTTTGAATATTTCAATATGAAAATTTGCATGTAGTTCCGAATAGCCCATAACTCCGTTTTTTTAAACTTCGTATATTTGTGTATTTCGACGCATTGATTACGAATATCATAGTCAAAATAGGCGCAAATTTGATTTTCATAGTGAAACCCATAGCAAGAACAATAATAATCATGTTTTTCTACGTTTATCCCGAGAACGATTATGACACATTTTATTTGTCATCCATTTTTTTGTAAGTGTGAAAGTTTTTGAGATATTTGATGACGAGTAGGTCATAAGAGGTTATCGAAGCTTCTGTGTAGTATTATTTATATCAAAAAAACTTGCTCATGTAAACAAAATGAACAGAGTTATAACATAGATGTATATTCAGTGTTGAACATGACATCAATTGAAGAAACGAAATAGAAATAAATATCATTCTGAAAAAGGAGAACTGGAAATAATCATTGAATAAGACAGAAGATGAGAGAATTTTACCGCAATAAATTGAGATTTTAAACTTATTTTCCACAGTTCTATTAGAAACTTTGACATTTACATTCCTAACGCATATATTAAAATGTCAGTAAAGCTATAATACAAAAATCAATTACAGGATTATTAGATTTGATGAGGGTTGAAGTTCTTTTATCCAGTTGAATAAATAATAACTTCGCTGACACTTTTATACAATTAGGTGCATTTTTGAAGATATCAATTTTTTTTACAAAAGTAGCGATATTTTTCTGTCAATGGAACGACAGTTTTGAATACACTAGCAAGAAACAAAATGGTTTATATTATACTAGTCTGAACCCAAAATGTTTTTAATATAATCTGTGAAAAAATTCCTCAGTAGCTCTGCTGGGATTCGAATCCATATCTTCAGATTATTCATTTTGATCTGGTGCTTTAAGTACATTTTTAATGTTATGGTTTTTGAAAATTAAATAATGCTATAATTTTTATCGATAAAATCGGGGGTTCTGATCAACTAGTTTAAAACAAATCTGGTTTTCTTCTCAGTTGTGCAAAAAAATATCCAAGAAGTTTTGTGTGACAATACGGTTTCATGTAAATTCTCTTCTTAAAAGTTTTGAAGTTTCACAATGCAAATAGGAATAGCGGATTGCTGCGGTTAGTGAATATTCAAAGTTTAAATATTTCGGCCGTGGCTATACGTGACATTGTCTTAAATAAAAAATTACACTGTCGTAATATGTAGGTGCACTGAAATTTACATGATTCTGGGTGGGAGGGGGGGAGGAACTAGCGAGCGAAAAATGCTATATTTAGTGCTAACCAGTGGACTGCCACTTTTAAAAAATGACATTCTATGTCACCAAAATTTAGGAGAACTGAACTTTTTATGATCGAAATATTACCTGCACTGTGACCATAAACTCTCTAATAGCTTCTATATTTCATTTAAAATATTTCTGAATTTATTAAGTTGTTAAACAAACAAAACAATATCTACTTTATTGCACTATTTTTACTGACTCTATCAAATAATTGATTGACTTTAGTTATAAACTATTTTGTTATAAATTCGTTTTTTTGGTATTTAAAATACATTTTTTAATAAGAATAAATTGAAAATTTCTTTTCTCCATTTTTCTTACCAAACTTATATTTTTAGTAGAACATTCAAATATCTGGTTAAAAATTAGTGTATTTTGTTAAAAACTTTTATTTTTAGCAGCATATAATCCTTTTGGTTCAAAATTCAAAATGCAACTGTTTGGTTGCAAAATAACTTTTATGTTGAAAATTAACTTTTTGGTTGAACTCGTCTTTTCCTGTGAAAAATTGAACATTTCAGTAAAACATTTAACTATTGGTAGAATATTCAACTTTTTTGTAGATAATGTTTTTTCAAATTAAAAATTAAATTTTTGTGTTGAACTTTTAACTATTCCAATTCTGGTAAAAAATCTTTTTTCAGATTCAAAATGTTACTATTCATTTAATAATTTCGTTTTATTGAAAATTAATCTTCTAAGGTTACAAATTTAACAGCATTACACGAACATCGTCTTTTTGTCTAAAAAATTCAACATTTTCGTAGAAAAATAAACTTTTTTGTATACTTTTTTTTGTGTCACATATTAAATTCCTATAATAAAGATTTAGCCATTTTACTCTCGGTTAAAAACTGAACATTTTTTTAGTTAATAAATTAAAACGATTTGCTTCAAAATGTATACGTAATTTGTTAAAAATTCGTCTGTTTTACTAGAAAATTAAAGTTTTCTGAGATAAAAAGTTATTTAGAGTTTATATAAATATAACTATATATAACTATCCATAACTTTTTCACTGGGGTTCACATAAAGTTTATGTGTTTTGCTGATAATTTGTCGTTTCTGGTAGAAACTATATCTTTTTCATTAAGAATTCATCTTTTTGGTTAAAAACTTAACTGCATAGTTACAAATTAAACTCGTCTGTAGACACTTTGTATTTCTGGCTTGAAAATTTCATATCTTCCATGAAATGTGCTTTCTTTATTGACTGAAAAATTTCCCTTGGTCGAAAATCTTAGGAGGGTGAGGGATTCATGTATTACGCGCCCTGAACCAAGGGGGACGTTGTTTCAGATACTAATACCCACCCCCTAAACGCTGAATTACTAGTTCCCGACTAATTGTTTTGTTAATCTCAGCAAGGTAAGTACCTTGTTTATGATATATTTCCAGGTAAAGGGGAATGAACATGCGGAGCTTCCCTGTTCATGCCTCTTGGTAAAATTCTCTGGAAGAAGCGAAAGCAGACACCCGGGTTACATCCATCGCTCAAACAGACTGACAATTAAAGAAATAGTTTAGGGACCTAGTGGCAGAACTCCCCAAAGTTTTCAGCGAAGATTAATACGCGATGGTTTCTGACTCGCAAGATGGAAGAAAATTGGAAGAAAATGACGCCTCTCGAGGGCTCTACAGATGGCGTGATGAAGCCAAATGGTGGCTGCTATCATCGATTAGGAAAAAAAGTGAAAGTAATATGTGTTAGAAAAAGGCGGAGTAAGGAGTAGAACGTGTAAACGAGACGCCAACACTATTTCCATCGGATCGACGAGGTGCATTTTTTTTCTTTCGATTCTTATGTAAAATGGTCTCCAGAAACCAAAAATATAAGGCATGTCTCTGACAAATATGCCATTCTCGAGATATGTGCAATGCTTTCGTTTTTCATCAATGCGAAATGCTACATTGAACACGAAAGTTTTTTTTTATTTTCCCCTTTTTCTTAGACCTACTTAACAGACACAATAGTTGTTCCAGCATTTTTTCTCCAGAGAACACTTATAGTATAAAAACAAATAACATGTCAAGTAAGTGGAAAAAATGTTTTTTTCATTAACTTAAAAAGTATCTCTATTTCTGCGTCTAATAGAAAAACAAAGAAAACAAGAGCGACGAGCAAAAAAGTTAATATGACATGAAATTCATCGACTCATTACATTTTGAGCTGCACCTTATTGAATATCATATTTTCATAATTTTATTATTCTCAACAAAAGCTGTATTTCTTTGGTTAAGCCCGCGTAGTAGAGTAAGGCCGACTTTAATTTTTTCGGAGATAGAAATATCTTAGGCCGAGAAAATTATATTGTTTGAATTATAATATTTTATGGAATAGGAGATTTTATTGTCAAGCGTATACGGCAAAAGGTGAAAGGTCTTTTTATTGAAAATCGTTAAAACTTTGGTATATCTTATTTGTTGAAATTATGCAAGTCAGCTCTAATCTGTCTAACAAAAGAATTCAGAACTAACCAAATTATGTCTAGTTTTCGCAGTCTGTCGTAAATATTGGTAGCGTAGGCGGGAGGCTATTTTCCATCCGATTCCTTCATTAAGAAATGTCACCTGCACGGTCCTTCAACGTGACAAAAAATAGACACTTCAACCTAGACAACTTCTTCTTTGACATTATCTCTGCCTGAAGTATATAGCTGCGCGACCATTGGGTATTCTCTCGTTGGGCATAGTATACAAGTTGCAGACGATACGAGTAGGTATCCAGCTGCTCTTGTCCTTATAGTAAATCCTTAAAGTTTTATCTATTTAGGACTTTGATTCACTTACTTTTCATAATTAATTCATAGACTATATCAATAGCAGATTTTATCTAATTTTTATGCTGCAATTATTTTAATTAATGTAGCAAACGTTATAATTCTCCCAACAAATCTTCGATTCTTTAGTATAAATTTACAGCGTCTTACGTCATTTCTGTTTTTTGTTTCCTCATTTTCTTGGGTCGCAAGAGTTATCTGAAAAAAGTTGTATAGATTTACAAGCACATAAATGCAGCTTCAGGTCTAATTTGGGCCTGTAGTCCCAAGCGTTGGGCTCTTTTATTTCTTGTAAAAAAATATTGTTTGTGCTAGCTTAATGTTAACCTGGCCAAGCAATGCTGTAAAACGTATAAAAAATTATTTTACAGAAAATTCCCACCATAGAATAATGTAGGCCTTATTTAGGGCTCTGGGAATATGATAAGGAAAGATTTAAAAAAAGTTAAACAATTTTTATTTAAAAAATCGTAAAAAAAATAAATTAAACAAATTTATTTTTCTACCCAATGTTAAGGCTTATTTAAGGCTATCCATAAGGTCAGTTACACCAGCCCCCCACTCTAATATTTCAGGTTTTCTAAAGCCCTCTGAATTGCGCCTCAAATGCGCTTAAATGCGCCACCGATAAAATTTTTTGCGACACAAAACTGTAGGAATTATATCAGGTGTTACGCGGGGTGGGGGCTAGCGTCACGCTATTGTATACATTTGAAAAATTAAAGTTTGAATGACATGGCGGGGGGGGGGGGTGGCTGGCGTAATTTTATAAACTAAGAAACTTTTTTCAAGTTCATCATACCTACCTTTCATAACTTCAAATGCGCTCAAATGCGCCACTACCAAAAAATTTTGCGCTAGCCAATTAACAACGAAATCATATTTGGCAGGGGCAGTGTAACGCAGGGGTTAAACCCTCAACAGTGATGTGCAATGTAAGGTTGAGGAGATGGATTTATTTGTCTTCAAATGCGCTCATATATACAATAACTTTTTTTGGTAACTTTTTAAATTGCCCAAGGTATGGAGGTAACAACATTTTACGAAGTGATGACCAACAAAATAAAAAGTTTGCCATCCGCATTGACAAAGGGAGTTTTCTATGGGGTTTCGAATTTGTTCATATGTGCCATAATTTTTTTTGAAAATCTTGAATATTGCCAAAGATATAGAGATAATAGAATCTTTCGAAGTGATGACCAGCCAAATAAAAAGTTTACAATCCTCATAGATGAAGGGAGTTTGCTATAGGGATTCAAATGCGCCCATATGCGCCATAAAGAAAAAATCTTGCGCCACATTGATAACTGAATTATTAGCGATCAAAATAAGTTGCGGGGGGGGGGGGTGACGTCATTTTCGTAAGCTTATAAAATTTTTTTCATTCGTCTTCAAATACGCTCATATGCGCTATAAATTTTGTTTGTAAATTTTGAAAATTGCCCAAGATATGGTGGTAACAAAATTTTACGAAATAGTAATCAACAAAATAAAAATTTTGCAATTCACATTGATAAAGTGACTTTCCAATGGGGTTTGGAATGCGCTCATATGCGCCACTTTCGAAATTGACAAAAAACCATAATGAACACCCTCATTGCCACTTGTTACCGATCCACTATCCAATGATACCTCCAAATAACCTAAATAACACTATACAATTTTATAAAGAGCTTTTCGTATAGAATTTCGAATGCGCTCATATGCATTAATTTCAAAATTAACAAAAAAACATAATCAACCCCCTCCTGACCCCACCACCCCCCCCCCATATTGAAGGCTGATAACTCGGTTATCAATGTGACGCAAATTTTTTTCTTAATGGCGCATATGAACCCATTTGAATCTCCATAGCAAACCTACTTCATTAATGCGGATTGAAAACTTTTTATTTGGTTGGTCATCACTTCGTAAAATTTTGTTATCCCTATATTTTGGGCAATTTTAAAGATTAAAAAAAAATGATGGCGCATACGAGCGCATTTAGAACCTCATAGAAACTCACTTTTGAGGATTTAACATCTGCTTTACACTGGCCCTCCTTCAAGATATGATACCTTTGTTAATTAGCTAGCGCACAATTTTTTAGTGTTGGCGAATTTGAGCGCATTTGAAGTTATAAAAGATAGATAGATATCATGCGACTTAAATTTTGATTTTTCAAATGGAGGGATAGCGCGACGCCCCCCCCCCCCTT
>NC_046658.1:51664929-51677598 GCF_010883055.1 Belonocnema kinseyi | reverse complement strand
TGGCAGGGGGGGGGGGATCTGGCGTAACTGACCTCTACCCGTATGTGATATTTGAATTTTAAAAAACTGTTTAAAGAATTACTGTTTAAAAAAGTTAACCATAAAAAATCGTTTTTTTTTTCGTTTCTCTTGCATAATTTCAGACTGATTTAAGCTTTCTGAAATATCATCGACCGAAACTCGTGCGATATTTCCTTTGCCCTATTTTTTGTTATAGATGGTATTGTACCACATTAACGTTATAAAAAGTACGTCAAGAAAATCATAAAATCCATTGTTACCCCTCGCATAATTTAGGGCTCATTGAGGACCAACTTAGGCTCGTAGTTCCATATTTTAGGCTCTTTATTTTTTTATAAAAAATATTGTTTACGCTAGCTTAAAGTTAAGCTGCCCGGACATTGCTTTAAAACGTAATAAAAATGATTTCACAGAAAATTCACCTCACAGAGTAATTTATAGCTCCCCATATATGATATTTAAATTTAAAAGTTGTTTAAGGCTTCTGAAATATCATCGAGCGAAAGTCGTAGCCCCGAACAGAAAGCCTTATAATTTCGGTCAATTGTCCATGCTTCGCATTTTTTTCGAGGAAGAATAAGCAGACAAAATCTCTATTCGACTTTATCCCGTACTTAACGAGAATTTACCATGTACACTACTCGACAATATCCAGTAACCTAGCCGAAATTACCCCGTACCCTTTCTCATCTCACCCCGTACTCCCGCTGACTTTCCTTCAAACAATATTCGACGCTAACCTGTGTCCTATTCGAAACTAGCTTTCACGCAAGATCCGATTGCCCTGTGTCCTAGCAGAATTTACCTCGTGCCCAAAACGTCTTTAACTTTTACTTTATCCAACTGTACACCTTATGTCTAGCTGAATTCAAGCTGCACGTCATCCGAATTTACTCCGTACTCTAGGTGACTTTACTTCGTACTCTAGTCGATTTTACGCTGTACCCTATCCGACCTTACTCTCTACCCTTGCCGAATTTACTCTATAACCTAGATGCCTTTACAGAGTACCCTAGCGGCTAGCCGACTTTACTTCGTACTCTAGCATATTTTACCCTGAATCTATCCGAATTTACACCGTACGCTAGTTGAATTTGCCCAGTATAACAACTGACTTTTCCCCGTACCCCTGCTGACTTTACTCCGTATCTAGCTGACTTTACCCCATAGACTCATTACCGTTACCCCTGATCCCAGTCAACTTTACTCTGTACCTTGACACACTTCACGCACTATTTCAGATGAAATTATCCCGTACCCTAACCTAACCGAAATTATCCCGTACTCGAGCTGAGTTTACCCTCTTCCCAGGAGGTAAAGTAATGCAGGGAAGAGAGGCAAAAAGGGAGATATTGGAAGTATGGAAAAGAGGGGAATAGGAGAGGGGCGTATGAAGAAGTGACAGGAAAGAAATAAGAATAGGAGAGGGAATGATAGTATAGATACTAAAAGGATTGGATTAGATAAAAATGATATGATAGGGTAGAAAAAGGTGGTGTTCAATGAGGGAGTTAGAGGGGCATGGGGATATTTGTCATTAATCTGCACAAAAGTGACTAAATTTTCTAATTAAATTAAAAATATAGAAGATAAATTTTTTAAATGTGATATTAAATAGCATACAATCCCTTCTTTTGTAGACTCATGAAAACTACTTTGACTAATGATTTGCTAATAATATTTTAATATTTTTATTCAGAAATCTCGTCGCTGGTTAATAAGATAGAGAAACTTTTTTTACGTAACCTCTGTGATTTTGAATTGATTTAAAACATTCGCCAGTTAGTAATCGTGGCTACTGTTAGAGAAAAATTTACGTGACATAACATTGTACAGCAATGTTTCTTGGAGACCGGTTTTTAGCCGTGGATGACCTTACGCAGCAGACGGGACAGTTTGAGATCAAAGTTTCACCTCTAGATACTTTTTTAGAGTTACTAATCTTGATATAATGTTATGTGTAATAGTGTTAAAGAACGAAATAAAGCGATTACAGTTAACCATAAAAAATCGTTTTTTTTTTCGTTTCTCTTGCATAATTTCAGGCTGATTTAAGCTTTCTGAAATATCATCGAGTTTGCTGTGATAAACTAAGGTGTCTATAAATCCACCTTGACACTTAACATTAAATTCCACAGGCTACGATCTAAATCCAAAAGATTTGAGAAACATGTTGGCCAGACCCATCGATAGCTGTTCTATACGTGTAATGCTTTAGAATTTACCATGAAGGGGATTGTTACAATCTTCTTTTAAAAGGGGACTTTAGGTCTTATTTTTTTAAAATTAAAACTCTCCTCAATGAAAGGTACATATCAGAAGTTTTCTGAGAAAATACAGAAGACGCAATTTTGACTCATTTTCAAGTAAGATGGATTTAAAAATTGCGATCGCATGGTCATCGAGTCGATGCAAGACTAATTTGAAGCGTCGGCAGCTCCCTGGTAGAGCGCTTGGCTGGTAGTCGCAAGGTCGCGCGTTCGATTCCCGCTATCCGTACTGTTCATTCCTTTTTTTAAAACTTATTATAATTATGTCATTTGATGATTATTTATTCTTTATTTTTGATTAAAACTCTGTTTATCTTTTTTTTTATCACTAGTTTGGACATTTATGCATTTTATTGAAATTATTTATTCTTTAATAGTTTCTAGTATTTAAGTTTTTCAATTAAAGAAGGAAAAAAGTGTTGCAAACCAAAATTTCAACAATAAGCAAAAAACTAAATTGTTTTCCGCAAACTAAAAAAACACATAAATAATAGACAATTATCTTTAATTGGTATAAGAATGAAAAATCTTAAATATTAATTATTTTATTAATTTTAATATTATAATTTTTTAATCAATAAAATAATACAATTTTTCTCTGAATTGAGTAATAAATATAAAATAATGATATTAATAATAATTTTTAGTATTGTAAAAGAAATTTCTTTAATTCATAAAAAAAAAATATAATTTAAAGAATCTTTTGGTTCTTGTTAGTAAATATTTATAGAATAAGTCACTGCATCTACTGGTATTTATTATTTATTATTGAAATTTTTATTTAAAACACTTTTTTCGTACTTTAATTGCAAAATGTAAATACTGGAAACTATTAAAATATAAAATTTTTTTTAAAATGCACAATCGGCTATCAACCAAGCACTCTACCAGGACTCACAATCTACCACTCTAGACAGACCCGATGACCATCCGTTCGCAATTTTCAAAATGCATTTTTCTCGAAAATGGGTCAAAATTGTGTCTTCATTTTTCTCAGAAGACCTCTGGTAAGTACTTTTCATTGAGGAGAGTATAAATTTAAACAATAAGGCAGACCTAAAGGTCCCCTTGTTAGTAAAAGCGAGTGTTTTGCTTCCTGTTCACGACTTTTGAGAAACAAAAGTGTAAGCGATGGTAGGCCATTTGTAGTGTATCTGGCCTCAAATATGAGACCAAGCCTTACAGAATGACGAATTCTGGATTTCTTCGCGCAGCTTGTTGTAAATTTTTGTGAAGAAGGCTGAATTTCTTGAGATGATTCAGCGAGAGAATAGTCAACGTAAGAGACAAACGTTTCTGATTTTGCGTAGGCTGTCATAAAAGTGCGGAGTTTAGGCTTGGTTTACTGATTTTAAGTTTCCGCTTTCAAGGAATCTTTTCCTTCTAAATTTATGGATTCTAAAATTTCACGGCCACTTATCCTGAGCGGAAACCTTTTATAAAAAAAGACTGCGTGACGCTGAGTATTCTCTTGCCACGAAAAGTTGAAAATTTGAAGAAGTTCAGTTGCAAAAACTTAAGGTCAATGTCCAATTTAATATTGATTCGTTCTCCAATTTTCAACCTTTATGGAAAAATTACATATCGTTAAAATACAAAAATCCGCACATTCTGAGTATATTACTTCCAAGCCGTTAGTAGCAGTATTATTAGTTTTTAAGTTTTTAATGATAAAAGAGGAAGTGTGCATAACTCACGTGGCTACCGTTGTCCCCTGTAACCTGAGGCCTGCGAGCGGGGAGATTCTTTTCTTTTATGGCTAACATCTGGTAAAAATCCTTCAAACAATTTGAAAAAAAAATTAAAGGAATGTAATAAATATTAAACTGGGACTAAAGAGCCAATACCAGAAGAGAAATTAAGAAACTCTGTGTAAAAAAAGGTTAAGGAAACTTCTCCACCAAGAAACGACGAGCCTTATGCGCGTCTGTAAGGAACCGTTCTTCGGAGTAGCCACTCTAAGTTATCTCGAAGGAGACACATAAATAACATGCGCACATTTATTTATTTATGTATATATTTCATTTTTATACTTTATATGTATACTACCATTGGAAATTGTATATAAAATCAGTTAAAGTATTATTAAGAAGCACTGCTGATTTTGAAACGAGATTAGTCGTTGCAAAAAGGGGCAAGAAACTTGTTTGAAAACCCATTAGAAAGCTTATAAAATTACGTGTAAATTGAGCTCTAATAAAAGTATTTTTGACGATTGGAAGAGAATAGACTGCGTGAGAAATTTAAAATCAATTTCAAGAATTTCTTGAATTTGGTGCCATTGTTTCAACTTGTAGTATGACCAAGAAGAGATATAGCAAAAATCTCAAATTAATACCAATTAATCTCTAAAGCCTTATCTTTAATCTGAGCCCATGAAATTAAAAGAAAAACCTTTGCGCATTCTCGAGATGCGACTAAAAATGTTTAAGCGTGTCTGCGCTAAATTTCATTCGTTTTAGCAGCGAGTCTGGCCGTCTGCGGTGCTCGCCGACTGAGAGTCGACGCATACACGCTTGGGCACTTTTTGCCATATTTTGGGAATCCCTTGACATTTTTGAAGTTTTATTGGCTTTAATTTAACACGAGATTTCACAAATTACGTTCTGTCAGCTTCAGTTTTCTCCATTAAGTAACCATTTTTGAACGAGCAATCACTTTTTAAAGTCAGTAGTGATTTTTAGTAGTACTTTTGCTGATCGTACCGACAATTTCCTACGACAGTAGAATGGAATGGAATGGAAGCTTCTAATGTGTCCTCTAAAGGTTGAAAATTTTCTTGTATCTTCTTCCCTATTCGTTCACACACCCCCTACACACTTACTTGGTGGTAGGAGGGGTCCTAAAGTTTAAGGTGGGTTTCGAATTACCAAGAGCAACAGCTTCAAGTACTTAGGAGGACCTTTTTCTCTTGAGGTACCGGTTTTACGACTCGCGCACTAGCTAGGCTAGTGTTCACCGCATGGGCCGCCAATTGGGAATGAAAGTCGCTTGAGAGGCTCGTCCGACCAGGTGAAGGTTCTTAGATGGTCCATGTCGGTCCCTGTGTAACCGTAGCTTGTGAAGTTCCTGTGGAACCGTGGATTGTGAAGTTCGTCCGACCAGGTAGTGGTTCTTAAATGAGTGCAAGCCGGTTTCTGTGAAACAATTGCTTATTAGGTTTGTCCGGCTGGGTGGACATTCCGAGACTAAGCCCTCTCAAGATTTTCTAAGCCAATATTTTAGGGGCGAGAACAGGTAAACTGGTGTTGTCTCGCAGGAGGAGAACTTCGAGCTGCGGAGTTTGATGGCTGGGCTTCTGTCCTTTTGGCGTCATTGGAATCAGGAAGTCGAGAGGCTTGCTGGGTGTAACGGGAGTCGACACTGATAAAGTGGCTACCGGGGTAGGTCGAGAAGCCGCCATGCTATCCGCCGAGTCCAGGGTATCATAACTCTTGGTTTAATCCAAGCGGCTCGATGTCAAGGAAAAAGAGGTTATGGAACGCGCGAAGTGAAAGCGGGAGCCAGGAGGGATGCAGATGATGGATCTAACGATCGCTTCCCTGCACTGGGTACCAGAGGTGGAAGGTTTAGCGGACTCAGGAGCAGAAGAAAGGGAGTTCCGGAGGGCAGCCAGGCGGCAGCGCACTCGGGTACGTTTGCTGGTCTGCATAGGTCTGAGTTGGTTACAGTCGAGGAAAAGAGAGAAGAGTGAGAGGCACTGGCAGAGCTACGTAGAGCGTACCAACCAGTGCGAAGGATAAAGAGAGTTTGTCGGAGCTACAGAGAGAGAGAGAGAGAGAGAGAGAGAGTACCGACCAAATAGAGAAGAGAAAGAAAGAGGAGCTGGCAGAGCTACGGAGAGCGTATAGGCCAAAGAGAGAGAGAGAGATAGAGAGAGATTGTCAGAGCTACAGAGAGCGTACCGACCAAAGGAAGAGAGACGTATTAGTGGAGCTATAGAGAGCGTACCGACCGAAGAGAGATTGTTTGGAGCTACAGAGAGCGTATCGACCAAAGACAGAAGAGAGCGATTGGCGGAGCTACAGAGAGCGTATCGATCAAAGAGAGAAGAGAGATTGGCGGAGCTACCGAGAGGGTTTCGAGCAAAGAGATAAGATAGAAATAGAGATTGGCAGAGCTACAGAGAGCGTACTGACAAAGGAGAGAGATGAGAGAGAGACGAGCTGCCGAAACTACTGAGAGCGTACCGACCAAAGAAAGAAGAGAGAAAGCGAAGGAGGAGTCGGCGCAGTAACGAAAAGCGTAACGACCAGGAAGATAGAGAAGAGAAAAGGACAAAGCGAATTGATTAAAGTATTTGGCTTTATTGCTTCAAAAAGTGAGAGTCGAGGGTGGTCGCCAAGGCAGAGGAGTCAGGATGATCGCCAGGACGCAAGTGATAATTGTACAGCGGACACCGGTATTTATGTACCGGGGGCGGGAGAGTATGAGCGAAGAAGGAAGCGGCTGGCGGCCTTCTGATCGGTTCAGGCTCCGACAATGGATTTACAACGAAGCGGTGGGGACACCGTACTCTGTGCTGCCTTCTTGGGTTCACGAACGCCTTGAACAATTTTACAAAAATTGCACACTTTTGTTACAAATTTTAAAATAGAGTCATTGACAAGTTCAGCCTAAATATCATTCCTACAAGTTACCTAACCTATTTTACTATGTAAAATAATTTTAAGATACTTTATTAACTAATTCATCTCGTGATTAATTAGTTTCGAATAAATTACCTAACGAAGAGAAAAACATTTCGGAAAGTGACCTAATGCTATGTCTACCTAATAAATGACAAATATATGCTAAAAATGCATAAATAACAAAATAGATACTAAAATATGCAAATTTTTAGAATGATTGATTTTCCCTTCATTAGCCGGCTGTTTCAATTATATTCCGTAATAAATATAAACAAATGAGATGAACATCTAGTTTGATATGTCGATTATTTTGTCCACCTTCATAATTTTTGAAACGTTTTTTTCTTCCTCGAAGAAAATTAATCTTTCTTTTTTATGTCAGTGTCAATTTGGATGTTCAATGTAGCTTAGGTAACTCCTTAAAGTCTGCTGAACGCAATTTCTTAGGAATACAAGGGGGAATGGGCTGACCACGAAATTAACCGAGAAACTCCTCAGGGTATGCTAATCACCAGGGAACACTCTCCAATGAACTTTACCGAGAAAAGCTACTTTGCCGGGTAACTTTATTCTTAAAAATACTATTTTAGTCGTGACAAAATAGAAGGTCTCCGCCCAGTGAGAAGATATTCAACAACTATTCGAAGTAGAGAACTGTTAAGTCGACCCTAATTACAATCGAGCGGCCTTCTTTTTTCGTTTCATTATCGTCAAGTTCCTATTGCGAATGAAAAGATTCATTTGTCACTCCTCGTAATCATCTGCCTAGTTTTTTAATGTCGCGTTGAAAAGACCGAATGTTTTATCGGAGCCGTTTCTTCCAATTTCAAACGGCTTTTTCTTTAATTAAATATTCTTAGAATAAATTAGTTTCTTAAAATATACGTCTCTCTTATTTTTAATTATTATTATATAAAATAAACATTTGGAGGCCGATAAATAATTGCGTAGGACCTTAAAAAAAAATTGTTGCTCTTCTTCTCTCTTGGCCAATCATCATCATACATAGTTCGAAACCCACAGGGCGCGGTTACAAATACGATCCTATCCCTCCTTTAAGTCAAAATTTCGTCTTTAAATTTCTTTCATAAACGTAAAAATAAAAAAATTAAATTTTAACAGGCTTGAGAGGCAAGAATGCTCACAAAACAGGCACAATTGGTCATTTTTTACAATAAAAAAGGAATCAATTCTTTGAAAAAACTGAATGTATTATTACCATATTATGTTCAGTTTTTACGTTAAAACTTCGAATTTTCAAAACAAATTAAATGAATTTCACCTGAAAAATGTTGAGTTTTTGAACAGATATACAGTTGAATGTTCAAGCCAAAAAAATGGAAAATTTTCCAGAAAACTTTTTAATAATATCGTACAAATATTTACCTAAAAAATGAATTTTTAACCAAATTCTTCCATATTTACCCTGAAAAAAATAAATTTTAAACAAATTGGTTCGATTGTTAGACAGAAAAAATATGTACATAACATTAGTCAAAAGCAGTTGGATTTTTAAATCGAAAAACAATTTTTTTAGAAGAGAGCTTAGTTTTTCACACCAACTGACGAATCTTTTGTCCAAAAAGACAAATGTTGAACAAAACACCTAAATATTTGTCTGAAGAGGAGATCATTTTCACGAAATAGTTGAATTCTAAGCAATAAGATTTAATTTTTTACCTTATAGTTGAATCTTCAAATAATATAATGTACATTTAACAAAAAAAAAATTAATTTTGAACAAAGGAACTCAATTTTCAACAGAAAAGTTAAATTTTCACTAAAAAAGATTAATTATTGATCAAAAATGTATCTAGTAGTTGATGAGTGAAACAAAAAGAGATCTTAAGTTGAATTTAAACTCAGAAGATAAATTATCAACGAAAATCAGATAAATTTGTAACTAGACAGTTGCACTTTTCTTTTAAAAAACCTTGACATTTCGATAAAAAGGGATGGTTTCTCAACCAAGAATGATTTTTCATTCAAAAGACAAAAAAATGTTTACCAAATTAATTAGTTTTCAGGCTATTTTTTCAAATATGAATATAATTTTCTCCACATTCTCACTTGCGTGGTGAAGTATATGTGTAGCGGGCTTAAAGTTGTATGTCGGTCTGTTGCGGGCGGCGCGGCGTAATGTGCATTTGCGAACATTACTGGGCTGGAAGCGGGCACATTATGGCCGCTTAACACGTATGAAATAGCGAGTTTTTAAAGGGGGGTCGGAGAAAAGTTAATTTTAAATTAAATACTCTTATTTTCTATCAAAATAATAGAATTTTGGTAAACAAATGTATGTTGAACGAAACAGTTGTATCTTAAGCTGTAAATTCTACTAAATATTCTACTTGAATTATCAAGACGAAGATGCGAGTTGCAATACAAGAGCAGTTTATTTTTATCAAGAAAATGAAATACTCATATTTCTAGTAAAAAAATGTTGTCTCAATAAAAAATGAATTTTCAAGTAAATAGTTAAATTTTCAACTACAAAAATGGATCTTCAACAATTAACAAAATTAATTTTTACGAAAGTAGCTCAAATTTTAATAATGTAGAATAATTGTCAATCAAGAAGAATAATTGTTTACAAAAAGGACAAATTAACAACAAAATACATGGATTTTCAACCAAATAGTTGTATGTGCTCTTGAAAACGATCAATTTTTAACCAAAAATTAAATAGTTTAATTTTCAGTTTAAAAGTTCATTTTTAATCAAGAAAAAAATAATTCTCAACAGAAAAGTTAAACTTTTGACCAATAATATGTATGTTGAACAAAACAGTTTAAATTTCAGCCAAGTAGTAGATCTATTAAACAAAAATATTGAATTCTCAATGAAACATTTAATACTTGTACTTTATAAAAGTAATTTTTGACTGAGAAAATATTTCAGCAAAATAGGTTAATCCTTCACCGAATGGTATAATTTTTGACTAAAAGAGATTAACTATTAACCGAAAACCATATAGTGGAATGGAAGCTTTTAATGCGTCCCCTTAGGGCTTACATTGTTCTTGTATCGTCTCTTCTATTCCTGTACACATACCCAACACATTAACTTGGTGGTGGGAGGGGGACCTACAGTTTGAGGAATCCTTTTCTCTAGAGGTACCGGTCCTATGATTCTGTGGAGATTACCAACTTCCTTGCTAGAATAGCGTTGACCGCATGGGCCGCCGAGGCTCTTCCAGAGTACGAGGCGGGAATCGAACCCGGAAGCCCGAGAAAAAAGAAAATTTCTTGTAAAAAAAGAAAAAATAGAAATTCTTTTAAAAAAGGGAAAAGAGGGGAGAGATTAAGACGTCTGTATTTGGATACTTTATGTATTTGTAAAATAGATTCGCTAATTCTCATGTTTTTAAGTAATTACAAAATGTTATTCACATTTATGTTTTCCATGCGTGATATAAAATTCCGTGTGATCCCCCCCCCCCGCCAACTTCACAAATAAGCACAAAACATTACCTGCCCGCCCCTAGCACTGTCATGTAGCTTTTGAACGGCCCCCTAGCATAAGTCACGTTTTTATTGGTAAAAAAGTTTGTCCAGATAAAAGATCAGGTTTTCAGTGGAAAATGAGGAAGTTGGTAGTTCTGATTGTATTAAGCCACACCAGTATAGCACATGCATATAAAATATGCTCTTTGATAAAGGCCCTATTACGTTATGGAATTCGTGTTACGATTCATAATAAGCAAGGGAGATTATAAATTTGTAATATTTAGTACGATCATACTATCTCGGCATTAATCCTAAAAATTCACAATTCACATTATGCAGATGAAGATAATAAACACTGTTTTCTAAGCAGTTTGAAGTTGAATTATAAGAATAAAATATAAACATACTACACCATTACTGATACCCCTTATTTCAAGCTTTCTTAGTTGAAGACTCGCAGCGAAAAAAAGCTTTTAGCTAAAAATAAAAAAAATCGTCGAAAGCCTTTCTCGAGATACTATAGAAGCTGTTTCGGGAGTAACCTTGATCTCCTTCGTACTATCTCGGGACTCGGTAAACCATAAACAATCAGGGCCGTCTGAATAAATTCTGTTGGAGGTTTGTCTTTAAAAATATATTTTCGTTTGTATTTTTGCCATTTTGATTCTATACCTTCATAATGAACGTGAGAATGTTTCTGCTCGGAAATCAAACTTTATAAAACAATAACACTAACACTTCACAATTAAAAAAGTTTAAATAAAATGCAGATAAACTGCAAATTAAAAATTTTTAAGCTATTAGTAATTGAGTTTAAAGATTCAGATTCAATTCCAAAAATATAAATCCACGTTATCATTTTCAATGCTCTAAATTAAAGAATCAATCAATAAAATTAAAATTTTTAAGAAATTTTATTATTTTAAGCTATTTTAAACTGGAAACATTAATAATTGAAGATGAATGTTTATTAACTGAATACTTAGTAAATTAGAAGGTAAATTGTATGTATATTTAAGCTCTCCCTTTTCCGGGTATATACATTCCATTCTTAATCTGCGTGAGCTGCTGCTTATCTTCTAATGTTTCGCCTTACTTGAAAATAAAATTAAATAATATCAGGGCTTAGGTTTCCTCTTACCATAAAAAACAAACATTTTCCACGATTTTTAATTTAACTTTTGCTTTTTTAATTTTCTTTTTCAGGATCAAACGTTTGGTTCTGCATATTCCCTTGCTTTCCCTTATTTCTTCCAATTTCTTCATCCAAATCACTGCCTGTCCATTACCATGCAAAATTCATCTTAAGCACTCATCCATACTCAACTACCCATCTTCCTATCCTATGCACCTCTCCAAAACACGTGCCCATTAGTCCAATTCGTATCCACATGCTCTACATGGATTCTCCTCTTCATCCATCTAATATCTACAATCTCTTACTCCTTCTCATATTCTAAACCATATCGCGCTATTCAATTTGTCTTCCTTTTTTATTTTTTGCAGATATTCTGGCTCCGTCAACACTTTGACCATCATATACCATCTATTGTACCTCTTCTCATTGTTTTCGAATTTCGCCTAAACATTCTTGAATTATTCTGCTTCCCTCTCCCATTTTTAGCTTCTCTTCAAACCTCCAGGCTCTCTTAATTTGTCTAGTAAACATTTTTTCCCTTCCTAACTCTTCTCTTAACGTGTATGCTGGGCAACTCCAGCTAACCACGATTATCCACCTCAGATATCGCTCATGTATGCTCTCTACTTTCCTATATTTCTTCCATCTCAAGATCTCCACTCCATAACATAATACCGCCAAATCAACATATCAAACAACCACATCCTTATCCTCCAATCGTCCTTGAACATTATCTTGCCTATGCCCCATACTTAGCCCATTACTTTACTTGCACATTCAATTCTTTTCCTCACCTGCAGCTCGTTTCCCCCTCCTGCCTCAAACCAAAATCCTAAGTAACAGAACTCCTCCACACTCTCCACTGTTTGTCCATTCGTCTTCCAAACATAATCAATTATGGTGTTTTTACTTCTGAAACACATTACATTGGCCTTCTTTACGTTCACCGTCAGATCCTTTGCTCCCACGTACTCTTCAAAAATTCCCATCTTTATGTTCATCCCCTTCTGGTCGTCTGCTAACAAAACTACGTCGTCCGCATAAATAATTGAAGTTATCAAGGGAGTATGTTCGTGATACATCGTGACTTTTGGATAAAGTACGTTACGAGGGTATGAATGTGCAAAGAAAATGCAGTAAGAAAAAGAGCGGAAAAGGAT
>NC_046658.1:51657165-51664829 GCF_010883055.1 Belonocnema kinseyi | reverse complement strand
CAGTAATATTCTGGTTTCAAAATGAACTCATCTTGCTTATTTGTTTTTAAAATGAATGAAAATCTTTGCAGCTGTTAATTAGCATAATCGTATTCTAGTCTTTAAGACCATGTGCCATTCTGTCGCGTGACCAATTATACACCGAAAAAATTTCAATTTGCTGGATATTGGATGAATGACTGCAATGGCGAGCAGGATTGGTAGGATGAACATCGAAAATCAGAAAAAATGCAGAGTACACTTTCCTCTAGATCTGCTAAAAACATATTAAACAGTAGCGTATTTAAAGGGCACCCTTGCCTTAGAACTCTTTCTGTCCAGAATACCTCTCCTTTTTCTTTTCCTATCTTTACCCTAATCGTGGTTTTAGCAAAAAATTTCTTTATCCCTTCCACAAGCCCTCCTTCTATTCCCCTCTCTTTCATTGCCTGCCATAATACTTTTCTGTTTACTGAATCAAAAGCTACTTTAAAGTCCACGAATAATGCGATTAATTTCTCTCTCTTCTCCCTATATTTCTGTTAACCAAGTAGTTCAGCACGTAAATGTTGTCTATGGTTCAAATCCCTTTTCTAAAACCCGTCTGATTGTGTGGAATGCTTTCTCTTTCCTCTATCTAATTGTTTAGCGTTTTTCTTAAAATTTCTGCATATATTTTGTAGCTAACTAAAATGCGAGTGATCCCTCTGTACTCCTCTGCCTTCTTTCCCTCCCCTTTCTTGACAAGTAGTACCACCATCTATTTATTGCTGCATACACTGCTTCGCTTGTTATTCTGTTCCCTACCTCCGTTTATCCTTGTACTGACTTTCTATTTTCCCCTATTATCCTATTTCATTCTCCCCCTAACAGACCCTTGATATAGTCCTTCCAATCACCCAATTCTATTTCTTGATTCATACCCTTCTTTTCTCCTCTTTTCTTATTTATCACATCCCATACACTACCTGCTTTGATAGCTTTTTCTATTTCTTCCTTGTACAGATTCTTTTCCCTTTGCCTTCTTCTTTCTAGCATCCTCTTATGTTCACGTTTTCTCGTATTGGATCCCCCTTCTCCATTTCCCCTGTTCTCCATTTTCTTACACACTCTTTCATTTTCTCTTAACTCTCCTTATATTCGTCGCCCAACCAGCATCTCGTTTCCCCTTCTCTTTCCTTTTTGTACTTATCTCATCCCTTACCTTCTCAATCGATCCTTCTCATCTTTCCATTAACAAGTCTACTCCCTCCTCTTCTATAAATTGCATCTTTTCCTGTTCCATTTTCTTAAACACTTTCAGTTTATCTACTTCCTAGGCTCCTATTTTCTTGTTCCTTTCTCCCCCTCTTTCCTTTCTCCAATTGCCTCGCTTCTGGCCACCACCTTTCAGTATAGCTATTACCGGAGAATGCTCAGACCCAATCTCATTCTCCACTTTCATACAAATCATCAAATTCCTAATTTTTTCTCCACCAGGATGTAGTCTATCACTGTCTCTCCCTTCCCGACAAATGTGATCTCTCCTTCCTCATCCCCTTTCATATTGCCATTACATATAGACCATCCTGTTTCTTCTATTGTGTCTAGTAACCTCTTCCACTCCCTTTCTATCTCCCTATGCCTGGAACTTCTTACGTATGCTTCCTTTTCTCCATCTCATGTCCCTCCTCCTTCTTCGTTATTCTATGCATTCAAATCACCTCCTAACAAAACTAACTCTTCTTTCTTTTCCTCCATCCACGTCTTAATTACTCTCTAACCTTTCTCTTCCCCTCTTCTTCTATATACACAAACCACCGCTATTTTGGCTTTTCCAACTCGAATCCTTCTTACTATTGTACCATCCTTTTCGTTCCTATCCCCCTCTTTTTCTCTCTTTTACTGCCAATTCTTTCCTCACACCTAAGAACATTCCGCCCATCCGTCTCCCTTTAACGTGTTCCTTTCTTGCTTCTTGCATCGTCCACACGTAACCTTTCGGTAAAATATTTTTTATCTCCTTACAATTCTTCTCATCTGCCCAAGTTCCAATCATCATAATCACATCCTGATTTTCTATCTCCCCCCAAAATCCTTCATTCTTGTTCTTCAAACTTGGCACATTCCAGAAAGCTATTGTCACCTTTCTCTCTTCCCTTCCCTCTTCTTTCCTTTCACTTTGTTGCGCCTTTGCCGTTTGTAACCCCTTTCATTTATCTCTAAACTCTTTTTCGTCCCCCTTCCCCCTACCTTTCTTAAAACTTTTTCGTTTTTTCCGTCATTCTTCCAATTTATTGATTCCAGAAACATTCGTCCCCATTTCTCTATAACCTGTCTCTCCCTATCCACACCATATAACCCTTTTTACTCTCTGCCCAAGTGCTATGCTCTACTTGCCATCTCCGTTTCCGCTCCCTTCACGTTTGATCTTCTTCAATTCTTTCCCTTCTTCCTTTAAATAATTTTTCCCCTCCATAATTTTTTTTTCTCTTCCTCGCTTCTCATTTTAACTAGAAGCATTTCTTATTTTTCTTCCTTTATCCCTCCTATTCGCTTGACACCTTCTACTATTATCTGCACTCTAATGTCTCTCAAAAGATTTTTTATTTCCACTTCTCCTGTTTGACTCTCCACCGTTGATCCCTTAACTACTATGTTATCTTACCTCTTTGCCCTTTCTTATCCTTCTAATCTTCTTTCAATCTTCCTCAGTCTTTTCTTCCATCTTTCATTTTCGCTTTGCACGTTCTTTTCATTCCCTTTCACTATTTTCTCATTCCCTGTTTTTCCCTATATGCTCATTTCTAATTTCTAACTAGCTTACCCGTTCTTCCAGTTGATTCATTTCTCTAGTTCTCTTTTCGCCAACCTCTCTTTGTCTATTCTCAATGCTCTCTAGCTTACCCCAAACCTTGTCTTTCTCGTCCTTCCAGCGTTTATCCCATTTTTCTCATTTTTCTCTGACCTTTTTTACTTTCCCCCTTACGTCGTTTCCCTGCCTATTCATGTCCCTATTCATATTATCCAGTCTCTCCCTTGTTTCTTCTCTAAACCCTTTTATACGAGCTTTCAATTTTTCAAACATCCCCCCATTTCCCCTAATTAGAAGTTAAATTATTTATATTTCAAATAGTTGAAATATTCTTGAAAATATTAAAAATTTCACTTTCAAAAAAATGTTCAAGTCTGCAAGCCTGCATTTTTAAAGGCATTAATTTAAAAATGTAACCTTAAAAATAAAAATCTAAAATAGATAATTTTTAAATTAAAAGATTTTCGAATTATACAATTTAAACTGAATGGTCTCATTATTGAAAAATAATTCAACCTATTATTAAAAAAATTTAATTCTAATGACTTGTAAAATTCTCCGTCAAAAAATAAATTCGGTACAATAGACTGTGTTAAAGCACCTGATTTTGCTTTGTCTAAAAGCTTATATTTTTATTTGAAAGATAAGCACTTCCCCTTGTTTTCCTTCGCAATTTTCGTAATTTCTAGTTACGCCTGGTTACACAACACAAAACGTTAACACTGAGTGGCTGAAAGCGAATTGAAGCGAAAGTCCTGCGAAATTTTTGCAACCGACTCAAAATGACTGAAGCAGATGACACGATTAACCGTCGATGATACTACTCGCTTTTTTCATACACTCCTGTGTTGTTGCGGAGTTCCTCGGCTGGCCTAGCAGCGTCAGTCTCTCGCCCGCTTGGACCACCTTGTTCTTTATAACGAGAACTTTTTTCGCGGCACTGCAGTGTAGTAAATTACCCGTCGGCTGGAAAAATACTAGGAATGAATTCTATATACATTACTGAATCTTGCGTTCTTTACTGCATTCGCCATGGTTTAAACACTTAATAAAAAAAATATTGATGATTTTTTAGCTTCACCCTTATATTTTAGTCATTCCTTTTTTTCATTTTTCTCTGTTGTTTTAACATAATTCATATATTTGCATTATCTAAATAATATATATATATATATATATATTTATATATGTGTATATATACATATATTGCATTTGTGAATATTATATATTTAATATAACATATTTAACATACAGATGCATACATATAAACATATTTTACATATTAAACATAACATATTTGTGAATCACGAAACTGCGAAAAAATTTTAATGAAAATATTTCTCAGCAAATTATTACAACCTTGAATTTAGCGAAGCAAATAGGTTTTGAAAATTGGGGAATTTACTGAAAGAAAATAAATTGTCCTATCAAAACAATGAACAAATATTAGGATTCATCTCAATCATATCGCTAAGAGCTTTTCCCATAATGTAAAAAAAAAGATTTTTAAACAACTAAATTTTCATGAATAATTCGGAAATCAATATAAACAAATTTGTGAACACGAAAATATTTTTAAGCACATTACTAGGTACTTTAATAAAATACCTTTTTGAGTTACCGTCAAAAAATAATAATTTAGGCAAATAAAATATTTATAATTTTGTTTTACCTTTTTGAATATTTAAGGTACCATGATGTAAAGTGAAGTGAAAATTTATTAGTTAAACATTTTTGTATCCCCTCCAGTCACACTGAATACCAAAAAGTCTTTGCATATGAATTTTAGTAATAGGACATATAGCTAGAAGGAACGAATAGTCACAGAAAATATCTGAAGGTATCGTTGGATGCCTCTCGGCCATATTTCTAGGAGCTATTTAATCTTTCAAAAACCATTATTTTGTAAACAATTATATTCTTATAATATTCATTATTTGTTTAAAAAATGGGCGAAGAAAAATTTGTTATTAATGACATCCATACATTGTTCCGACATGAAAAATTCCCAGAAAAAATCTGAAGGTACGGTTGAATGCGTCTCTGTCATGTCGCTAGGAGCTTAATTAATCATGCAAAATGTGCTTGAAAATATTCTCGGGCTCATAAAGCTTACATTGATTTCCGAATTGTTTATAACAATGTAATTGCTTTAAAATGATTTTTTTGCATAATTCGCAAAGCTCCTGACGGCATGTTTCCCCAGATATGTTTTTGTTTTTTATAGAAAAATTACATTTTTTAAAATTAATTTTTTAATTTTTAAATCTTTATGTATCGCTAAATCCAGGGTCATGAATTATTAACTGGTTTGCAAAACATATTTAAGTATTAATAAGAAAGCTGTAAGAGGTAAGTTATGTGGGTGGGAGAAACTGAGGCATAAACTGCATATTATGTTTGAAAAGTGTTGTGGTTCTGTTCCTGAAAGCACCTGTCTCTGATATTTTTTAAGCCCCATATATTAATGCATTTGTATGCTTATCTTTAAAAAAATGGCCATGAAAATACCTGCAAAATTCATTTTCAAAGTCCAAACTTGGAAAAGAAAATCACGAAAACATCAGAAAACCGCATTTTAGTGTCTAGTCTAGGGGTAGCGTTTTTGTCAAAGTGGTTGTACCAAAAAAAGGAGGTGTTGAGTAAGATCACAGAAAAACCCCTTTTCCAGTGCACCTTGTCTTTAAAATTGTCATCCTAACTACGCAGAGAGGCAAAGAAAGGAGGGTAGAAAATATGCATTAAAAAGTAAAAAAACACCCCAGCCTAATTTCCAGTAGTTTCTTCTAACTTGAAGGGTAACAAAAGGGCCACAATGTTAAAGGAGTGATACGGGATAAAGGTTAAAGATGAGTGGAAACATTCCACTATCCCATTCCCAGCAGTCTCTTATCCCTTTTTATTGTGCCACTTTCTACTGGCCAAGACTTGAATAAAGGGGAAACTTAAGGGTAGGTAAGTAGGTCGTTTTTCCTTGTGGTTTAAAAATAAACTGATATCTCAAACTTATGACTAAAATTTAAAAGTATAGTCCAACAGTGTATTCAACAGTTTATTTTTATAATATAACCTACTGTTTATATATATAATCCATGTATGTAATAAATTATTCACGCTTTTATTCCCCTCCTTATATGGATATAAAACTGTCGAATACACTAATAGACTTTATTTCCAAATTTGATTATTAGATTTGTGATATCCATTAATTTCATTATCAACTTTCACCAACCAAAACAATCAATAACTATAAATATATACTTAACATTCGTGTTTTACGCTTTAGAGTTACGTTTATACTTGGCGTGTTCGACAGTTTATTAAAAAAAATTTTTTTTATTTAATCATTTTCAGTGTAACTGTCAGATTGACTTTCAGGCTGCTGAATTTGCCAAAAATGTTTCAATTTCTCGTTTTAATTTAATTAAAAATTTCATAACTCTGATATTGATTTGAACCTTTAGCGTCAGTAAACATTTATATCAGCAAAATATTTACGCATTGTATTGGATAGCTAGGGAATAATGCATTATCACTTTAAAGTCATTTAATAAAAATGATAATTTGCAAGAGTGAAGATTAAACGCTATTTAGAAGGGCTAGTCGAGATTATATATCAACGAGGGGTGAATCGATGACAAGTGGTAATTAGGCGGTTCTAATCAGCAAATCAACTTACACACGTTACGTTTTATGTATATACAAAATATTAAGATAGTTTCGTAAACATAACCGTAATATTGGTTCCGGAAGGTACGACCACAATCTTCTCAAAAAGATCAAACCCGACACAACTGGAGGTATATGCCATCCGACTTGTCACTTCTCACAACACCAGAATACAGTCGAGTCGAGAAATTCACTTCAATTCACAAAAATCCAAAAATATTTAAATAAAATCAATAAATTGTGAATGTGGAGAAAATTATATTCATATTTATGTTCATATGTTAATGATAATAGAATAAAAATGTTAATCCTTAGCAGATGTCAACTATTTGTCCCCAGCCTAATATCCACTAAATAATGTAGTGCGTCGAACTTGTTTCAAAAAAAGATTACGAGTGCCGGTCATGACGGTTGAAATATCATTAAGAAGAGAAAGCTGGATCTCGTCCAGCCAACCGAGCGAGCTACCACAACTACACCATTACCGCTTAACATCCGCACTCGCAAGGGTTTTAGTGGCAGACCCTGACACTTGAACGCGCAGATCAATAGCGTCAGAGACGGCCTTTCAACAATCACAAACCTTATTAAGAGTAGTAAATACATCTGAATTATAAATTTATTTTAAATTTCAATCAAATAATATTAAATAGGCTGAAAAAAGTATTATAAATTCATGAAATAATCATTTGAGCGGGAATACGGAAGAAGCCAAAAGTCTCATTTGGAGCTTTTAGGTCACTATACAATACAAAGCATGTGACACAATATAACACCATTTGCAAAATGGGTTCACCAGCTGCGAGGGTCGATTTCATTAGATCAGTTTTTACAAACTGGTTTCAGAATTTGCAGCAGTGGAACTACTCAGTATGTATATTTCTTTGATATATCAAATGAAAAAATATACTGGTTGTTTTGTCCCGTATTGTAAGGATATGAAAAACGATGATTCTCAGTTAGAATTTGTTCATTGTTCAAATATCAAGTAAAATGCGAGAAAATGGATTATTTCAATTTGCTGGATATTGTATGAATGACTGCAATGGCGAGAAGGATTGGTAGGATGAACATCGAAAATCAGAAAAAATGCAGAGGTTTGCAAGAGTGAGTATATACGCAAGGGAGTATGTTCGTGATACATCGTGACTTTTGGATAAAGTACGTTACGAGGGTATGAATGTGCAAAGAAAATGCAGTAAGAAAAAGAGCGGAAAAGGAT
>NC_046658.1:51643317-51657065 GCF_010883055.1 Belonocnema kinseyi | reverse complement strand
CAGTAATATTCTGGTTTCAAAATGAACTCATCTTGCTTATTTGTTTTTAAAATGAATGAAAATCTTTGCAGCTGTTAATTAGCATAATCGTATTCTAGTCTTGAAGACCATGTGCCATTCTGTCGCGTGACCAATTACACACCGAAAAAAATTTCTTGAGGCGAAGGATTGAATCTAGAATATTTTACACTCATAGAAAGTGTCCACTTAGGTTAGGTGAAACGTTGAGTTAGTGTGAGTTAAATATTTAGTATACTTTATATGAATAATTCTCGTAGATCAGTAATTTTGATCAAGTTGCTATGATCGAGAATTTATTATTTTTGAAAGATTACAATAGATATCTCTATTGTAAAAAATGCATAACATAAACCAAATGAAAAATCAAGTCGGTTAGACAGGCGTGTCCATATATATATTTGGAACCATTTTATAAAATTTTAGCACACACCCTATGGGGCCATTCACAAAATATATATAAATACTTTTTCCATTTGTATTAACATAGTGAATGATACTTGGAAGCTCTCCACCCCCCTGAACATATCACGTATTTTGTGAATGACTCGACACCTGCAGCTCTTGCCTGATCGCCTACAACTCGTACTGAAATGCATGGATATGGGCATGTTTTCCATTCCCGTCAGGCCGACTTCAAGTGCCGCTTTGTGAAGGTCATGGATATCTCATGACCCTTAAATATCAGCTCATAAGCTGATAATAATTATTAAATATATATGAAGTCATCAATTTCGACGTTATAAATTTGTAATAGCAAAGTGATCTGTATTATCATCAGGGAATAACATAAATTCTTAACGCGTTTTAAAGACTAGATGGAGCTATGAATTGATAATTTTTTCTGAAAAAAATCTCCTTTCGCTTTGCTGGGAATCGAACCACATAATTTCCAATTCCCGGTTGGGTGCTTTCCCGTTAAGCTGCTAGAGAGATCGAGAGAAGAATCCTTTTTCGGGAATACGTGCATTATTCCCCCAGATGTTACAAGTCAAATTTTTCAAGGAATCTGTATTATCATCAGAGAATAACAGGAATACTTTAAGTCTTTTGAAATCTAGATAAAGTTATAAAATAAATATTTTCATAATTAAATTTAGTTTAAAGAAATATCTTCTTTCGCTCCGCGGGGAATTGAGTCACAGAACTTCTGATTGCAGGTAGACAGATCGAGATCTTTTAATCTTTTTTAAAAAAGTTTTTTTTACACAAAATTTATTTAAAAAATTTTTTTCATTAATTGCTTCATTTAGTCTTTGAAAGGCGTTAGGAATTTTCTTTATTTTCTGATGATAATACAGATTCCTTGAAAAATGTTACGTTAAATGTTATGTTAAAAATGTTTTTAAAAAAACTTGCAAAATAATACGTGAATTACCCGAGTAAAAATAATTTGTCTTGGCTAAGTCTTCGTTTAAAACATAGCTAAGACATAGCCCAGACGTTTTTTTTTAATCTCGTCCTTGGCCGCTAGCGAGATTTTATTTTTGGTCCTCAGTCGAAATTTTTTATCTCCAAGCCCTGAAGCCCTAAAGCCCTCCGAGGGTCATCACTAATCCGCTTTACATTTCAGAGAATGTTTATATTATTTATCCACATAGCATTTATTTGTTATGCATTAATAATTTTATTTAAATGCGAAAATTATGTTCTGTGGATGGCAAATCTAAAAATATTTTCAATTTTTTTCTGTCGCCAACAGTTCACTAGATACTTGTAGAAAATCACAGTTTTAATTTTTTCACGGGAAATTTAATATGCCTGTAGTTCTTGAGAATGACAGGTGCCGAATTTTTTATCAGCAAATAATTTATTACAAAATTACAAGTTCTATCGGTCGTAGAATTGTAAACCTTAGCTGATGTCAACTTTTGGACCCAGCATAGCTATCTGATTCCTGGAAATCGCAAGCCCTGTCGGTGGGGTCCATAGTTCCTAGAGGTCAAAATTACAGCCCTAAATTTTTAATATAACTTTCTTCACAAAAAATTCTGTTTACTTCTGAAGACTTCCATTTCTTCAATTTTCTAGTATCTTAGTCTATGATCCAAAAATAAACTAAATATTTTTCTTACAAAAATGGGAATTTTAAAGTAAAAATCATGTAAGTGGGACGATGGTCGTGAGGGCTAAAGCGTAGGCTTTGGACCCACTCCATCGGCTTGCGGGTTCGATTCCCGGCTCGCACTCTGGAAGAATCTCGGCGGCCCGTGCGATGAACACTAGCCTAGCAAGAGAGTTGTTCATCTCCGGAGAGTCGTGTGACCGGTACCTCTAGAGAAAAAGGTTTTCTCTGAGTACTTAAATCTGTTGCTGTTGGTGATTCGCAACCCACCTTAAACTGTAGGTCCCCCCTTCCACCACCAAGTAAGTGTGTAGGAGGTGTGTGAAGGAATAGAGAAGAAGGTGCAAGAAAAATGCAAACCCTTAGGGGGACACATTCGAAGCTTCCATTCCAGAAGCAAAAATCATATTAAAAAGTATATTTGAAAAAACATAGTGCATTAGGGCTTATAGTGAAAACAAAATTTTGTTCCTTTCTTTTCTGGGGCAGGGTCTTAAAAGTTTTAAGTAACAAAATAATTTCTTTAAAGTTTTAACAACAAAATGCTCTCAGTTTGCCCAAAGCGGTCAAAGGTCAAAATCACGAATAAATGCATTTTCGTCGTTACCTTCCAGGGAATTTTTTTTTTATGATTTAGGTTAACGGTAAAAGTTTTATACTGTGATTGTATACGTCTCTATGAAGGATAAACTTCATCCAAAATTATCGTATTTACGAACACTTAAGTTGAAATACTGACAATGGAAAAAATCAATCATTTTCTTTCTCACCCTCACTGTAAAAACTAGAGATCTCATTTTAGTACAATACTTTTTTTTTTACTTCTCGACTGAAGGGTAAATGTTATGTGGTATGATGATATAAGTTCCTATACAGCATAAACCCCATCAAAATTTATCTTTTGTTCGCTACTTTAACGTAATTGTGCAAACATAAGATTATTTTTGATCAAGTGTTCTCTGCATAGAAAATTATAGTATCATAATATACACCTTTTGCGGGTTACGTGCATCAGAAAAAAGCAGCTATTGATCTGACAATAAAGAGAAAAATATCATTTTGCGTAATATTTATCATTCTTGCGGTACTTTAACTTGAGTCCGCAAACACACACAAAAATTTTTCGCTCGAAAATAGCGATAAAAATATAATTTTTCATGATTTTCACCTTTGCCCGCACGTTGTGCGAACTAAGAGAATTTTTTTTTGTTTAAATTTTCAGAAAGTAATTTCAACTCCCACCAGAAAGTTTGCAGGCTCCTAGAGAAGGAACGAACAAAATTGATTTTTTTTATACGCCGTAACCTGCATTGATTCTAATGTATAGCAGAATTTCTTTACGCCTCTTCTTTGACAATGCTGCAAAACAGCATTGTGAAAAAATAAACATAATTATTTTTCATGGCGAAATTCAAGAATGAACTGAAATCTAGTAAATTGCACTAAATTTTTTAATCAAAATTGTTTTATATAGAAGGGAACTTACAAGTTGAACTCTTTTTGTTGAACTCGTTACCACTTTCAGCGCAGCAAAGGGAAGAATCTTTACACTATAATTAATGACTCTTGAGTGAAATATTAAGGATATAATTCTTTCAGACATTTCAAAGCACCTAGTCTCGAAATTGGATCGAAATAATGTGAAGAAATAACAATAACTGTTCTAATAAATTTATGTTTGATCGAAAATTAATGATAAACTCAAAGATCCCATTTTCATGCTTCCATTCTCCAGAGAAAGAAGCATAAGTATTTAAATTGCTCCCACTGGAGGGTCTACTATGATAAAAACGCGGATAGGACGTTTCTTTTCCGATTCGTTTATTGAATTTGAATTATATGACCAAAGGGGTATTAAACGAAGTTAATCATACACTTCATGGAAGGGAAGAATGAAAAATATTCGTTAGCGTTGAATTGTGAATGGTTTCTCTAATTTGATTTTGCATTTATTTATAACGAAAATTACTTCATTGAGTGAATTGACCTACATCATGCTTTCTTTATAATTATTTCAACGATTACGTATATTAAAAGAGTGTTGCTGGTAGTTAAGAAAATTAATCTGTTTAATACATAATTGTTTAATGTCATTTTTAGTGAAAATTTTATTTTGGAAAGTGTTTATGAAGACCTAGTTCATTAAGCGTACCAAAATTGTACGTTACTTTATTGATAATTAGAAGTAAAGTAACAACTTTACTTGTCACTTGTCACTTATCGCGCTTCGTGCTTTATAATGTAATTGCATCGTGCTACGCACTCGATCACTGTACATTCCCCACATGTTTGCATTGGACTTTTAAAATTTCAAAAACAACGAATACTGAAATTTACTCATTGTGAAATCTCCTTTGTTAAAGCCCCTTCGGTTTTATGGAGCACACTCGCGTTACGTGTTTCGTAAGAAAAGAAGTTTAAAAAACAAATTTTAGGATCCATTTTAGAAAAGAAGTTTCGCTTAAGATTTTATGGTACCTTTTTTTAATAAAATCACTTTACTTTTATTTTTAATGTAATTTTTTAGGATTAAGACAAAAACTACGCATCCTATGAAAAAATTATCAATGTCAAATTTGCAGCTCTTTTTTGGGTAAACAACTTTTGTCCATTTATTTTTTTAAACATAACTTTTGTCCTGTGTCCGAAAATTCATTTAATTTATTTTCAGCTAGTGTCTACATGTACCTAAGAAATCCAGCTATACGTATAGAAACTTTGGCACGAATAGCCTCTTTTCCAGATCCCCTTATTTGTCGCGAAACAAATCTGGCTATTCTCCCGAATAAAAATGCGCCGACTTGAGTTCCACTTGGTGATGTCTTGAGCTTGTCTCCAAGACATCGATTAGTTATTTTTTTCAGTTAGTTATTTTTAATTAAAAAATTCAGAATTTGTGGGTGGATCTGGTTTATATTAGGTAAAGTAATTTTTCTATTGAATAGGATGCCTCACGCCAAAGTGTAGGTATATCGAACAATTGGTTTGCTCATGCGCGATGGTGAAAGTTTGGACTACAGATTGTGCACCGTAGGCTTTGAATGCCTGTAACTATTATATACTATAGGCAAATTACTTTTACAGGGTGGACACGCTGGGGCTTACCAAAATATATGCAACCCCGCATAAACTCCTATAAGAATAGCATTAGCGTGTAAGACGGGTACCATACTTTTTGGTAAGCTCCAGCGTGTCCACATTGTATGAGGTCGTTGGATTCGTATTTTTATGCACATTTCGATCAAAATAAAGAAAAGCTTTCAAACTCAAACGCACGCTACCAGCTAGAGAGGGAACCTCATGGAGTGTAATAACGAAATTTTGCTGAAAAAAAGAAAAAATCATAACTTCTTGCTATATCCCTGCTTTAGTTGAAAATACGAAAGTTAATATTTCTAGTTTTAAAATTTCCCGCGAACTTTTTTTACTCGCAAAGAGGCACAGTATACTCTCTATAAAGATGAGGACCTAATTCCAAAATATAATTGATCTTAGATTTATCTCGGAGTTGAAAATCCATGCACTTTGTTAAAAAAATTCGTCTTCTTGGTAAAAACTCATTTCTTGGATTAAAGAATATTTTTTTGTAGAAAATTCCTTTTTTTGTTGAAAATTAATTTTTTCAACGAAAAATTCAAATATTCCATTGTTTGTTCAAAATTTATCTTTTTGTGTTTAAGCTGACGTCAGCTTTGTTCGTTTCGTGCCTCAATGCTTATAATATATAAATGTATAGTGACACATATACTGTAACACATAATGTCTGAATGTTAATTCATGCGCTGCCATCGGCGAGTGTGGTATCGCACATTGCTGACCACTGACACAATGTTTAGCAAATCATTCAACTCGCTTGATATTGTCATGTTTCATTAAACTAAAATACTTTCCAAAGTGAAACAGCTAATAATCAGCATTATATATTCATTGGCAACAGGTATTAACTCATTTATTGAATTATCGACTCAGTGTTTGTTTCAATCACCTTTAAAGAAGAAAATCGGAGCCACTGTTTCGTATTTTTATACGCAATTTTAAAATTAAAGTAGAAAAATAATCGAAAATCTTTGCATTTCACAGTTTTAATTATTAAATACACAACTGTCTTGTTTTAATAAATGTGATTTTTTTTATCAAGAAAGCGACTTTACGCTATTATTTAGCTATATTGAATTGTAAAACGTGCGCTGAAAGAAGCAACCGTCTGCGAAAAAGATCCTCCTAGAAGAATAGCTTACACCGAAAGATGCTGGATCTGACACAAAAAAAGTCGCATAAGAGCAATTCCATGTTAAATTATCTGAAGAATTTTAGCTATTGTTAGTAATTTTGATAAAACTTTTAGTGCTTCTTCTCTAAGGTGTTGGAAGGAAACGCCTAAATTGATTTTTAAGAAAATTAAAAAAACCCAAGATGTATTTAAAATTGAAAATATGGGCCTGTTTTTCTTACACTTCCATGACTTGGGTGATTTTAATGATAATAAGGTGCTTTTTTAATTTTTAGTAATAGAACGCAGTTTTTAACAAAATTTTGTTAACAAAAGAATTTCAGAAACTTCTTGGATTTTTCAAAAACTAATTTTTAAACTGAATTTCTGAAAAAAAACACCTTTCATTTTCTTGATTTTTTATAGAGATAGCTTACAATGTCATCTACAAGCCCTGTAAATATCAAAATGGGATCTTCCTTTATTTTTGAGAAATAATTAAGAACGTACGCTGTGGTACGGTCTGTGTAACATTCGAGATTTACAGGGCTTGTAGAGGTCATTGTACGTTACCTATATAAAAAGTGAGACAAATGAAAACTGTATCTACATTGAAATCTAATTCTTTAAAATTAAAAATATCAATATTTCCGACGGTAAACCGTAATATACTTTGAAATAGTTGAAAGATTCTATAGCTCATTCACATTATAATGATTTGCTTGTGGTGGAAAATACTAAATTATTATAAATAATTATAAAAATTATAAATCTTCTTTCAAATCTAATGAATGTGCAATAAAAATGAAAATATTGGTTGAAAAATACTAGCTCAAATGAAAATTGTTTAAACAGTTAAATTTTATTATTTTAAACAAAAAAGATTAAATATAAATATAACGATACTTTAAGGGTGAAAAAAATAATTATTTCCAACGAAAAACGCTAGTATTACGCCACAGAAAATAGAGCAGAATTGTAGATCTTTTTCGAAATCAAATAATTTTCTTAATCGTTTTCTGGCGAATAAAGGTAATATAATTATGAAAATTCAAAATCTAATAATTTAACCCTCCGCCTGGCGCACCTCTGAATCAGACAAAATCAGGGGTAGCCGGCCTGCGAGGCCACCTACATAATTTACCCCCTCCCCTAATTATCTAATCAATTTTAAAAATGCAAAAATATAAACGTATGCTTTAAGTAATATAAAACTATTCGGAGGGGTGCCTAAATAGACTGCAAGGGGGAAGAGGGGCATCCAAAATAGACTTTTGCTGGCTTCTCAGGCTAGCTGCGCCCTACGGAGGGTTGAAAAAAGTGAATTTCTAATAAGAAACGCTAACATAACCAAACAAAGAAGATTGTTAAAAAATTTTAATATTCAAAGACCAATTATTATTAAATAACAATAACCAATTGCGTTATTAGCCACTAAAATAGTATACAATTTTTGAGAATTGGAAACGTTGATGATTAGTGAAAAAAACTAAAATAAATCAGCTATAATGCTTTTAATCATTTATTGGATAATTCGACAGTTTTAATTTATCCGCACAAGAGTATTAAGAAACATCACAATAATTCTAAAATTTTCGAGACATATCGTTATACGAATTTTTTATGTAGGACAGTTACCAAAATAGCACCTTATTTATGGTTTAAGTATTTAAAAATATACATTAATTTTAAATAAAATAGTTTTACAATAAAAATAAATACAATTTTGAAGTAAAAGTTCAGGAGGTTTTCGCTGTCAAATTAGTCATGTTTTACTAACCTTTAGTAACTCGCATTGGCTAATTGAATTAGTGGAGTTTAACTTGTAGTTATATTGAAGCTTCTGTCAATAGAACAGAAATGTGTATATAATAAAATGTTAAGGGGAAAAATACAAATATGATATATGATATAAAATAGATAAAATAGTTTATGATTTAATTTGATAAGATATTGATATAAAAGAATACTAGGATGCTTATTCAGGTCAGCATGGGATAAAACTTTATATCCTTTTTCCAACGAGGAACTGTCTGCTTATAAGTATCACGAATTTTAACGCAACTCTGTAGGTATTTAAAATTCTTGAACTTTGTTTTTCCTTAATTATTCTGCGTTGCCGAAGTGTAGATATGCTGATTATCTTGTGAATAAGAAAAAAATATCGTATCGAAATATTTTCGTTTGAAATTCAAATGAACTCTGAATGATAATTAATTGCATGTATTTCTATAGGTTAGTTATTCTCTTGTTTAATTGTAATTTAAATATATAATTTAAGTCGATATGAAGCATAGTTATTCGGTTTTTTTTTTAAATTTTTACAATTTACGGAACAGAACATTTAAACTGCTTTCAAAAAGTCACTGAAATTCCTCAAAAGCAGGAAATAACTTTTCCAATCAATGGAACGTTGATTAAACCGGCGAAAGGACTTGAGCTATTAACTTTGAGCATAAATGGCCAGTGAATTGAAAAACTACGTCGTGAAATGCGAACAGCGTATCTCAAGTCGAATAATTAAATTTAACATATTGTTACTTTGTCCACTTCGAGCAAGAGAAATAATCGGTCTTTTATAATTTCGTATAATTCTATAATTATTCTACCAGCTCCACCCAAAACTTATAAATCGCTTATTCATATCATTGATTTTTTTCTAGAATATATTACATTGTTTTCAATTTGTTAAATTTCATAGTAAACATGTTCTATAGCTCAACTAGTAACTAATAACTAATTATAAAAAGGCCTTTTAAAAAATATGAACAGAATTCAAGGTGATGGGATAATTGGTTTTGTGACGATTTATGACATATGGAGGAAGGAGTTTATGCAGAATATAACATTCATGGGAAACATAAGTATAAATAAGAATTTTTTTAAGCTTGAACAAACGAAAATTGGTGATTTCATTCTAAAAGTAAAGCATCCAAATACGGACTTCATTTTCTTCACCCTATCCCATTCTTTCTCCTTTTTTTAAAAGAGTTTTACCTCTCCTCCTGTTTTCAAGAAACTCCTTTTTTCTGGTTTTCTCTCAAATGTAAACTGAATTAATAGAACTCAATATGAAACCCCAATTATTCTCCGTTGAAAGTTAATTCTTTTTAATCAGAAAGTCTACTCTTATATTCATGATTATCAATCCATCACTTTTTTTAATTCTATTATTTGGTTTACAATTTAACCATTTTATTGAAAATTTTTGTTTTTGTTGTTGAAAATAATTCGTTGGTAATGAAAATTTAAATATCATATTTTTGATTGCAAATTGATTTTTCAAGTTTAAAATGTTACTATTAAATATTTCAGTGCAAGTTCATTTTTTTAGTTGAAAATTTAACTATATTTGGCTAAAAGCTGAATCACTCTGCCAAAACATTATTTTATTTGTTTAAGGTTTGAATATTTTGCTGAAATTTTGTTATTGTTTTAATTTTTAAGTTTAACTATTACATTTTTAGCAAATTATTCTTCTTGGTGGAAAATTTAACTACAGTGAAACTCTTCAATCGCCCTCCCTTCTATAGCCCTTCCGAGAATTGACGCTGCGCCGCATGTAGGTGTAACAGGTCCTGCGCGGGGTGCGCGGGATCTGCAGCTGTCACTCAGGCGAGCAGTCGGGCGTAAACAAACAAAAGCGAAGCAGGCTATGATGAGTTAGTTTATTCCAACCGTCAGCCTGGAAATCGGCGCTATAGAAGAGTTTCACTGTAATTTGTTAAAAATTCATTTTCTTAATTAATGATCCATCTCTTTTTGTAGAAAGTCAAACTTTTTTGTTTGAAATTCAACTATTTTGCTTAGAATGCAATATACATCGACTTAAAATCTGAAGCGTTTCAAATTAAATTCAAAATGGTACTTATACATTTGTTTTATTTAAAAGAATTCGCTCCCTTATTTTCCCTCTATTTTCGTGAAAATCGTCCAATTTTTTCTGTTTTCAAAATATTTTTGTTACTGGAGTATATTAAAATATGATATTTGTATGTTTTGTGTTTTATTCTGGACATTTATCAACTGAAATTGAAGAAAAAATGGCTCTTTATATATGAATCAGTGAAATGTTAGTGAATTTCAGTAAGATTTCACTGATTGAAATAGCTGGAAATGGGACACTGACAATCATTGCGAAATTAATTATTTATTTGGTAAAACAAACACTTTTGACAGTTGTTAGCACTGTGTCATGCCAGTTTAGCAGTCATAATGAAATAATATGTTAGTATATTTAATCATATAATTACATTAAAAACTGAAAACCCATAAATATGGTTAAATATTAAAAATTGTGAGAAGTTTCGATGCTTTTAAATGATAAATAACCTCACATATTACTTTACTTTCAAAATTGGATTGTCATGTACATACCCGTTAAGTAAGTACTTTTTTTGTTATGAATTAGAGTATATTTTTTCCACAGTTATTTGAGAAATCTTCAGACCGAAAATTAAAAAATTTATTTAATTGAAAAAAACTCTTTGATACTTAAGTAAAACATTGAAAATAACACTTAACTTTAAAACTTAGAGGTTCTGTTTCACATGATTCACTCTGTTGTTAGTCAACTGATTAGGCACTAAGTCGGAATTCACTGATTATTCAGTGAGTTGTCTAACAACTATTTTAATAAGTGAAATTTTCACTGATTCACACTTAGAGAGTAGATTTAGAAGACAGGGCGGGATGGGGCTGAACGTATTTTTGATGTCACACTATGGGATCCCAGCTTTGTGTGATTGTGTGTTTTCAAAATATCGAGAAGTCGTTTTTGAAAGGCCCCAGATACTTCAATATTTTCCAGCGACTTTTTTGGAATTTGTAGTTTCATGTCTTGCGAACGATCTAATGTCGTACATGACAGTCAAATTCAAGTTGGAAAACGGATTTATAAACGCTGTAAAAGTGATCTTTAATATAAGTGTTTTCCTGAATTATTTATAATATTTGTATTACCAGAAAATGCAAATTAATTTGTTTGCTTTACCAATGTTTCAATTTTTTAAAGGAAAGCCTGTTAATATTAATCATGTATGTGGTTAACTTAGAGTTTCTCTATAAAATCAGAAAGCAATATATAAAAACTTTTCAAATGAATGAGCTGAATGAGAATGAAGTTGTAGGATTCAGATTCACATGTCGACTGGGAATCCTCCAGCATCCAGCGCATGTGCCTTTATGTACAGGGTGATTTTTTTTAACTTGAAACTTTCAAATATCTCGAAAAATAGGCACTTCATGAAAAAATGTTTTGAATAAAAATTTAATCACTCTGAGGAGTACATACACAATGTTAAAATCGGTTCCCTTACACAGCCCCCTGGGGGCAAAGGTGGGGGCAAGCTTGAAATATTAAATGGGAACCTCTATTTTTTATTGCATATTCGGATTCTTTAGAAAAAATGCGTATGATTTGTCTAAAATATTTTTCTCGTTTCGCAATGGATGGCGCTGCAATTGACGAAATTTAATTTTTCATCATTTTATTGTTACTGAGAATCCACGCTTACGATTCTGCAATAATCGAAATTAGTCTTAAAACAAACTACTACTTTTAGCGTAACCCAGGAACAACCACGTGGACGTAGCAGTTTTCTGTTCACTTCGGGGTGCTTGATTAACGTGTGTCCCCTTGTCTCTCACGATTCGAGGTACTCAGGGAATCATCTTTTAATTAAATTAAGTGCTAAAAATGATGACCTTTGACGTCAATGCACTTATTAATCCGTAATTTAAATGAATTTACACAACGGAGAAGTTTTTCTTCTTGAATTTCAGCACATGCACTTGTAATTCGGTCAATCATATTCTCACGTGTTGTTAGCTTTTCTTTGTACACTTTGTCGCTCAGATAGCCCCACAAAAAGAAATCTGGTGAAGTAAGATCTGGCGCTCTTTGCAGGCCAATTTATCAAAACGCCTCTACCAATCCAGCGAACATTGAAATCACGATCAAGAACTTCTCGTGGTGACGCTGAAAAGTATGCCGGACAACCATCCTGTTGAAACCACATGTTCTGCCGTATTTATATGTTCAAGTCTTCAAGCAATATTGACAGTTCATTTTCCAAAATGTCTTGATATTTTGGACCATTTAAGCTGCCTTCGATAATGTGAGGACCGATCAGTTTGTTTCTAATTATTCCACACCATACGTTGAAGGTTCATGGACGCTGGAGTTCGACTCCACGAAGTCCTTGTGGATTTTCAATACTCCAGTAGTGCATGTTGTGTCGATTAACTATTCCATGGTTCATAAAAGACGACTCATCAGAGAATAATACATAACGAAAAAAGTTGGGATTTTGTTGTATTTTTTCACGTGCCCACTAACAAAAAGCTACCAGATTTTGAAAATCATCGACATGAAGTTCTTGATGCAAAGAGAGATGATACGAATAAAATTTATTACGTTTCAAAATTTTCCAAACACTGCTATGAGACCTTTCGGAATCACGAGCAAGTTCTCGTATACTAACTTGAGGATTACTAGCTACTGCAGCTAATACAGCAATTTCATTATTTTATCCAGTGGCGGTTGTTGTACGGGTCTTTTTCTTAGGTTGAACACTTCTACCGGTAGTAAATTTTGTAATAGTATGATAAAATGAAGCACGTAACCCAATTCTATTTGAAAGACGCTGAGCGTAGAGATTGATAGCATCATCAAGATTTCTTCAAGCTTCTCAATACGCCACAACCATTTCTATTTTTTCTTGCACGGTTATATACACCATTGTAAAGTAGTATTCTGAATAATCTTTGATCTAACTAAAATGAGTTTCGTTTTAAATGTAATTTTTCTAATTTACTATATTTAAGGAAAGAAAAAAGTAAACACTTTCGTAATGTTTCGATAGCTTCCGTTGACCTCAATCTACAATAATCCCAGAGCTAAAATTTAGGAATATTCAGGAAACATTGTTAATGTAAACGTATTCCTTGATAATTACTTCTCAAGAACGGACATACGTGTTGGTATGTTTCTCAAAATAATAATTACCAAAGAGATCCGAATCTCTATTGCCCTTATTTTTAACCGACTTCAAAAAGAAGGAGGTTCTACCTATGTTCGTCGCGATGTATTTTTTTAGGTAAGAGTTTCACAATAAAAATGTCACAATAAAAATGGTGTATTTTTTATTGTTAATATATTCCAGAATCGTAAGCGTGCATTCTCAGTAACAGTAAAATTAAGAAAAATTGAATTTCGTCGATGACAGCGCCATTTATCGCGATACGAGAAAAATGTTTCAGATTAATCATACGCATTTTTATCCAAAGAATCCAAATGTGTAATAAAAATATGTGTTCCCATTTAAGATTTCTAACGTGCCCCCAAATCCACCCTCCGGGGGCAGTGTGGTGGAACCCATTTCAACATCAGCGTATGTACTCCTCAGAGTGATTAAATTTTAATATTCATAACATTTTTTCATAGAGTGCCTA
>NC_046658.1:51635300-51643217 GCF_010883055.1 Belonocnema kinseyi | reverse complement strand
TTATATATATATATATATATATATCCGCAATTTCATTTCACTCGGGCCACCTAAATATCTTGTAAACGGGTTATTTTTTTTTGCCCCAAATTTGGCACCGATTATTTTTTACGTGTGTAATTTCATCTCAATTTTTTTCAGTATTACTTTTTTTGTTGTTGCAAAATAGCGGACCAAAATATCTCAAAAAACGTGGTTTTTTTACATGCTCTCCAGGTATACCATTTTTAAGGTAACAAAAAACCAATGATAAACCCAAAAATATTATTGAGTTTGTTACCTTTGGTGTTGCTGGCAATAAATAAACTACTAAGATCCTAGATTTCAAAATACCGGATACAAAAAGGCAGCCAAAATATAAATTTCTTAATTTGCATGTAATGTTCGTTTAAATATCGTATTATCGTTTTAATGTTCGTTTTAAAAACTTATTTTCAAAAATACTTATTATTATTTTAAAAATATCAATAGCAAGTCCAATATGTCGGATAAAAAAATGTTGTACAAGGCCAACGCCAACTCAGTCTTATAAACTCTGCTGTGAACATAAGATTTTTTAGTCACGAATTATATAAATTAGATATGTTTGAAGGGTTTGAGCCATCGCTGATTTCAATTTTGTCATTACTTTTGCAAAATTAAATTGTATTACCAGTTTGATTAAAAAATTATTGCGTTATTAATAAATTTTGCAACAAAAAAAAACGAGAATCATACTTCATGGAAAAAGTTACATCCGGAATAGTTCTTTTATGTCTTTAATTAAGCTTTTTAAAAAACAAATTCATAAATAATTAATTTTTTAAATTTAATAAAACTGTTTATCTTCATAAAAAAGGCAAAGAACATACAAATACCACATCAGTTGTTTAAGGCGGTTTTGAGCACGTTTCATCCCAACCTGCGATTAGTTATTTTTGTAAAATGAGATCGTTTAAACAATTTGTTTCAAAAAATTGTTTGAACAAATTAATTGCGCAAAAATAATGGCAAATTCGAAATCAGCGATGCCTCAAACCCTTAAAACTATATCTGGTTTATACAGTTCATGGCTAAAGAATCTTATGGTCACGGGAGATTTGAAAAGGATCGGCTGCCAATTCGAATCCGCCATTTTGAAATCTAGCATTTTTTTGTTTTATCTATTGCCAGCCATACCAAAAATATCAAATAGAATAATAATACCGGGTTTCTCATTGTTTTTGTTCACCTTAAAAATGGTATATCTGGAGAGCATGTAAAAAAACAGGTTTTTTGAGATATTGTGGTCCACCATTTTGCAACAACAAAAAACGTAATTCTCAAAAATTTGAGATGTAAGTACACATGTACTTTGGTACATGTGTATCTGGGTGTACCTGGGTGAGGTGTCTAAAATGGTGAATATGGGATACCGGGCGACCTCTCAGAGTACAGCAGGCTTATCCTTGCATGCGGGGTTCTACAAGGATGGACGAACGCCTTTCCTTAGCTTCCTGTGGGAACAACAATGACAATACCAAACGTAGTTGTAGTAATTGTAGTTCAAAACAACAGAATCCGTAAGGCGGAATGGGTCGGCCAACAATGCCGACCACTCTAAAGCTGGGGGAGCCAACGAAAATGGATTCAATACGATGGATCGGCGAAATGTCGGGACCTGTAGGTGGACGAAGGGACTAAAACACGATTTGCTAGAGTGCTATGATGCGACTGTGGCCTCTGAACGAGGTTACATGGCACGCCTGCATTCTTTTTGGTGCGAGAAACATCCGGAGCTGTCGCACTTTTCGCTTTATGACCCGGAAAAAGATCAACACCAAGGTTTCTCTCAAGCCTAAAAATGTGGCTGAAATGAATGACGAGCTTCGTGGACATTTTCCCTTAGAATCCGACCTCTGGGCTATCAATTATTGTGTGTATAATGCAGCGAGAGCTTTGGCCGATGCGAACCGTAAAACAAGACCAACGGTTGATCATAAGACCAAAAGAAGAATGCATCAAGTTGCCATAAAGATAGGCTGGGCAAGACAGTACGCGTCCCGCATTCACTGTGTGATTAACTACATTACATCTGGCAGGAATTTTACCGCCAAGGTTCGAAAGTTCGTGCGCGAATTCCGGATCCATTATCATACACTTAACAAGTCACAGGTGCTGACCATCAGACAGCATATTTTTTGAGAAAATACGGATACTATCTGACGCTAAGAGAAGTCTAGAGCGGAGTGAGAGTTGGGTCAGGGAAAATCAACAGTTTCTCTTTGACCTTCTCTGACTCTTCCAAGACCCTCCAGTTACTGTCGACCACCCGCCCAAACCAGATGAAGAACTATTCCGCACCGGGATCACATGTATCAAAACCATCTGGTGGAAAAAGTTTCCTTCAACCCACCAGAATTGGGCCTGTATTTTCACCTCATATTTAAATTTAGAAGAGCCGATTTCGGAGTGATTGGTGGAAGGACGCACAATACTCCTGCCGAAAATAGGCAACTTAGCTGACCCGAAGAATTACAGGCCAATCACTTGTCTGAACACACTGTATAAGATATTCACAGCTATCCTAAATGATAGGATTGTTTGGGCGATTTAACTTGTGTGGCAAGAAATGTATGAACGCGGTTCAAAGAAAGGCGTAGCGGGATGTCGAGAGAACCTGCTCATCGATAGATGTGTCTGCAAAGATGCAGCATTTTGACAGCGTTACCTATCAATGGGCTGCATTGATTATCGGAAAGCTTTCGATTCGACCTCCCATAGACCTATCATCTGTCTTTTGGAAAGCTCAAAGGTTCATGCGCAAATCGTTAGGTGTATAGAGAGATTTACGCCGCTTTGGAAAACCAGATTTACTATCTTATCTGGAAAAAATCGTGTGACAACTAACAAGGTCACCTTTCAGAGAGGTGTCTTTCAGGGCGACACCATGAGCCCAGTCCTCTTTTGCCTTACATTATTTCCACTATCTCTAGCACTTCGCCATTCGGACGGGTACTTGTGCGGCAAACCTGCAGGTCGAAAGTGCAAGGACACTCATGTATTTTACATGGACGATTTTAAGATCTATGCTAAAAACATAAAGCAACCACATATAGCTCTAGGGATTGTCGAACGATATACAAAGAAAATTGGAAAGGAATTTGGTTCAGACAAATGCGCCGAGCTTTATTTGGAGCGAGGAAAACTTATTGGCATCCCTAAAGATCCTGAACTCGTTGATAGAAGCGCTATACGACACCTTTACGCTGGAGACTCCTATACATACCTGGGCGTGCCACAAAGCCGCATTCAGGATGTGACATCTATAAAGGATACTCTCTGAAGCAGATGAAAACGTCTCATCCGTCAAATTTGGTCCTCCGAACTGTCAGTGAGGACAAAGTATCTGCAACGAACATGCTAGCCGTCCCGATAGTACTCTATTCATTTGAAGTAGTTCCATGGACGAAGAACAAGCTCAGATCCCTTGATATCGGGACAAGAAAGGTTATGCACATAAACAAAAGCATGCATCTTAAAACTTCTGTTCCGCGACTGTACATCGCACGCCGTCAAGGTGTTTGCGGACTAGTGAGTCTTGAATGTCTTCAGAACATGATTATTCTGAGTACGGCACATAGAGTTGCAAATGGAAGAGACCCTTTTCTTAAAATGGTCAGGAATCACGAAGAAGTGAGCAAAGGAGCGTTTCTGCATAAAGCAGCGGAGGAGGCTGCTGAAACACTCGGACTTAACTTCAGTATTAGGGGTGAGCAAAATGCATTAAATCTTATCTATCTCGAGTACTCAGTCATGAAAACCCGTATTAAGAAAGAACAAGAGAAAAACTTTCGTGAACAGCTCCTCGACGAGAGGATGCACGGTATCTTCCACAGAAATGTGGAGGATCAGTCAATGTCGTGTAGGCTAACGTTTGCTTTTCTTAAAGCGCCCGGATTGAAGTCTGGTACGGAGGGTTTCATTTAGGCATGCCAAGACAGTGTCATTTCCACCTTAACATAATGTCGCCACATTTTGAGCCAAGACATTCTCGATGATAGCTGCGGGGCGTGCCATGCACACCCCAAGCATTTAGCTCACATACTAACTAGTTGTCCAACTCATGCGGGAATGACCTACATCCAAATGCACAATGCGGCACTAAGAGTGCTTTATTACCATCTCTGTCACTTTTACGGCATTAACCTTAAATTGTCCTTAATTGTCGAGAATGGGAAGTGCCGCATATACTGGAACCTTATGTTCTCGACAATTGTTTCTGTTGCTCACTCGAGGCCTGACATGGTTCTTCTTGACTTCGAGAAGTGAACCATGTTCCTTATCGAATTTTCGGCACCAGCTGACAAAAACTTCATAACCAAGGAGATTGAAAAGAAAGAGAAGTATCAGGGATACCTTATAAGGGAGTTGCAACGATTTTACTTGAAATATTCTATTAAACTAATCGTCCTTATCATGAGCGCTCTTGGAGGTGCCAAGATTTTACTCGTCAATAGCCTGAAAAGCATCCCTGCGTGTCAACAATATGCTAGAAGACTTGCGGAAAAATTGCAGAAGGCGAAAGTCCTTGGATCACTCCGTGTTCTCAGGGCGCACGAAACTTTCGCCGGATCGTCGTACTGATTCCGCTACAGATTGTAACCACCTATCTCAAGGTCGTAAGACGCAGTTGTGGCTGAAATTTTACCGCGATTTCGCTGTGAGCAGGTGCAACTTTTCAGATTAGTACCCGCTGCCGGTGAAATCCTGCGGTTGTCCTTATGACATATTTTTAATATATATACAGGGTGAGGAAAAAGTATGGGAATCCCAGAAAATCTCAGAGAGTTGGTCATAAAAGAAATTGTTAAGGTCAGGTCTTATGTAACTTTCAACGAAAAATCCATTGACCACCTTGGATTTGACCTTGTACCTCAGCTTCAAGGTAAATTTTTTTTAAATGGGGACCCATACATATGATATTGGCAATCGAAAGAGCGTGGAATTTAACGTTAAAATATGCCTTGAGGTCAAAGGGCGACGTGACCTCTAGTGGTCAAATATAAGTCAAATTATGCTTGCAAGAAAGTCGTGCATAAGAAGTGGTTAGAAAAGAAGGTTAATGCCATGTTCGAATCCAAGGTAATCACTGGATTTCTCGTTAAATGTTAAATAAGACCTGACATTAACAATTTTTTTTATGACTAACCCTGTGAGATTTTCCGGGGTTCCCATACATATAAAATATGCAAGATTGTTTAAGCATTAAAAAATATTAGCTTTTATGACAGTCAGAAAGACCGTTTTTGTTAAGAGAGATATACACACAAAGTTATAAACCGCTCGTGTTGGTGTCATGAAAATTCGACTAAAGAGATAAATTGACGTGATCAAGACATAGAAACTTGTCTCCAAGACATTGGTTGAAATCTTGATTGATGGCAATTCAAGTCGAACTCAATTCGAAGAATTTTTATTTGGTCTATTATCTAACTTCATGTTATGGATAGGAACGAATAGTTCACTTTATCATGCTAAGCGTATAAATGTGGGACATAACAAATTTTTGGTTCTTCTGAATGTTGAACCTATAGAAATTTAAATTTAAAATCGCATAAAGCTACATGAAAAGGGCAACTCCACGCCAATTAAAATATTAGATTACATAAAATTACACGAAAGAGGGAAAAGAATTGTTTGTTTGATTCCGCTAATTTTCTTGTCGAGCATTTCAGTTAAAGCTTTCTCTCTACTTTATCATCCATCAGGACTGCTTATGCTTTCAAATAATCTATACAATCTGTTATACATAAAGCAGCAACACTCTCCCATATACTTCAGGAAAATTCTAAAAATTAATTTAATTAATTAACATTTTTAACAAATATTATTTGAACACAATTATATGGAAAGGAAAAAAAATTAAGTAAAATTAAAATGATATAAAGCTAGAATGTTCATAAAGGAAACTACACATTTTATAATATATCACATTTTAGAACAAAAGTGACTAAAAATAATATCCGATAGATTTTTATTTTTTAAAGATCAGGACTGCGTGGCTTTTCAATCAGCCAAAATGCTTCCTTGTATGCTTAACAGAAGAGCCAGGCATTCCATTACTGTAAACATCCTTGCGCAATTCTATATATTCAGAAGATAGAAGATAACTGGTATTATTTCTGAAGTGACCCCACCTAGAAAGCATAAGTCCTCTGGTCGCAGTGACACTTTGACAAAATAGACTTCTATGAAATGGCAATTTATAAAGAAGAAATTTGACGTGAGGACAATTGTTAACCATCGAATTCAGCAACTTATAATAAGTTAATATTTAACAAACTTAATGTTAATTGAAAAACATTTCTCTTTAACACTTTCGAGCAGATTTTTCATACCCTTTTCAGTTTTATTACATTTTTTTGTTGGAAAAATAAGTATTTTACCTTCAAAAATGAAAGTTAAAAATAAATTGCACCTTCAACAAATGGGTAAAATTTTTTGGTTTATTTTTAGGGCTTACAAAAAACTTAAGCTTTTTTCCTTTAAGGATTTTAAAAATAAGAAGTGGAGCCACATTTGTTTCTTTATTAAAGTTTTTAACATGTAATTATTATTTCCAATTTAATGAAACCCGAGATTTTTCATTTAAAATATCATGTTCATTTCAGAAGTTCTGGGCCCGTTAAACTTTGACTTATATGACAAGAAAGGCATTCATTTTTCCGGAAAGGAATAAGATTATGCAGATCGATTGACAAAAATCCGAAATAAAAAATTCACAGGAAAAAATTCGGATCAACCCCATACAATATTTAATTTTTAATATTTAAAAAATACTAAAAAACAAAAAATTGAAAATGCCGGGTAAATTTTTTTTAGTACAACGTTAAAGAATTTTGTGAGTAAACTAATCATTTCAAATGAAACAGAATTTACGAAAATTTATTTGTCAGTCTAAGAGTTATTAGAATTTTTTAATCAAAAGTGCACATTTCAAATACATCGTCACTTACGCTATTCATAATTTGATTTAATTATTTATGCAAAACATTAATTTTGAATAAATAATTATTTCCGCATTCACTTTTCTCGCGTGATTTACGTTATACACCAGTACGTGATTACAATTCCATGACAGAACGACAACGTATACAAGAATGGCTTTTCCTCAGATTAAACATTCCGAAAGCATTCTGTTTGTAAAAGGCGTGACGGAGCTTGCGAGCTCTAATCAGTAACTTCTCTCTTTCTGTTCTTGTCTTTTGCTCTTTCTGTTTCCGTGGATATCAAATTTCAGGTTTCGTCGCCTCTACTTTTCAAACCTTAACGAGCTGCCGCTGTCTATAAGGACTGTAAATACTTCGAGATACGAACGTCGCGTCGACGAAGCTGAAGGTGCATGAGAAAAAGGAGGAGCTGTGAAGAAGAGGAAAACGGAGAAAAGCGTAAAAAACAGAGAATTCACAGGACGAGAACGCGCTAGCAAATAAAAAAAACATGAAAATACTCTCGCGTCCGTAACAGATTGGCAGTGGAACTGGCGGGTCAGCATTTTCCGCGGTCGGATTAAAAGGATCGGCTCGAGTCTATGCCCCTGAGAGTAATAAGAGTCAGCATCTTTTCCTGGGCAATATTTCACATCATTACATCCCATTTCCTCGCAATTAAGATTTGAAAATTTTGGCTTTCGCGGCTCTCCTTTATCAGCGTCGTGATTCACTCCCCGGATTTCTTACTGTTTGCGGACAATAATTTCTTACGTCATAAACTGCTTCTCTCTTCAGCCTGAAACTGAAATTCATTGCTTGATTATCAAACCTACTCTAAAAAATTAAAAATCGGCGAACTTAGTACAATTTTTATTTTTGCTGTTGCAAAAATTTACTGCCAAAACATTCAGATGCATTTCTTACGGAAATTGTTGGAAATAGGTAAAGTTCTTGATCTCGCAGG
>NC_046658.1:51630353-51635200 GCF_010883055.1 Belonocnema kinseyi | reverse complement strand
TAACACAAATAAAAACAATTAATATTTCCAGGTTAAAAGAAAGCTAACAAGTTGTTTTTTCAACCCAGTTCGATTTTTTTCTAATTTAGAATAGCGGCCCCAATATGGCGTCTCAAAGTTGCATAAATGCTGAAAAACGCAGAAAAGGAAGTTATTAAATTGCTAAAAAGACATGATTGCTTTTGTTTTTAATATTAAGACAAAGATTTTTATTTTTTCTTACAAACCTAGTTCAATATTTTTTTTCAATTCAAAATGGTGAGCTAAATATGGCGTGTTGAAGTCGCAAAAATGCTGAAAAAAGCATAAAAAGAAGTTATTAAACGGCTGAAAAGTCGTTACTGCTTTTTTTATATTTAAACAAAGATTATTGTTTGTCCTTTTAAATCCAGTTTAAGTTTTTTTCAAATTCAGGATGGTGGCTCCAATATGGCATTTTAAAGTTACAAAAATGCGGAAAAATGGATGAAAAGAAGTTATTAAGCGGCTAAAAACAAGTTTCTTTTTGATCTTTTAAACTCAGTTCGATTTTTTTCAAATTTAAAATGGCGGCCCCAATATGGCGTTTGGTAGTTACAAAAAAGGTCAAAAATATACATATTGATGGATAGTGGAAAGTCTGCAGGTCTTTATACAATTTTTTATAAATTTTTCAGTTAACAAAATTCAAAGTTTACTCTTTGTGTTTAACAGGGTTGAGATTGTTTTCATCAGAGCCCGAATAACTTGTTTATTTTTTTTTAATAAATAATTTTTGGTTTGTTTTTGTTTTTTATACTTAGTTAAGTTTTTGGCTTACTATCTTTAAAGGCTTCGTATCAGAAGAAAATATTCGAATTACCAGCTCACTTGAATTAACAAAAAACCCATGGGATTCATGAATTCCAGTGACTGAAGGTGGATTATTAAATCTTTTATTTAAAAATCTTTCAGCCTTATCATACATTTTTTGATCATAAAAAATGGTATACATTTAAAGTGATTTTTTGCCCATGTAACCTTATGACAATCTGCTGATAAATGTACATTTCAAAATCGTTATTTTCCAGTAGAAGAATTTATAACTCAACTTAGATCTTACTTATATATGTTTATTGAACATCATTTTATCATCAATAAACAATCTGAGTACATGATGATTCTCTGGGAAATTCTTACAGAGCAAGAAGTAATACTGCATTGTGATTTTTCAGAAAATTACACTTACGTTGCACAGAATGCCGCACCGGTTTCTTTCAATTTAATAACAACAAATATATAATAAGACTAAAAGATTAAAATCAAAAAAGATTTACTAATCCACCTTCAGTCATTGGAATTCATGATGCCCATGGGTCTTTTATTACTTCAAATGAGCCATAACAACGTCTCAAGACCGAGAGATAGGTGGATAAAGTCTGTAACGGAACCAATACGACTATGCGGCAAAAGTCTCGTGCACCCTAAAGACACGGAGCGACCTAAGGACGACCGTCTTCTGCACTTCTCCCGCAAATGTTTTAGCATATCGTTCACGCGCAGAGATGCTTTTCAGACTACTAACCAGTGAAAGCTTGGCACCTCCAAGAATGCCGATGATCAGAAAGATTAGTTTAACAGAATTATGTTTTTGTCAGCTGACGCGGAAAATTCGATAACGAACATGGTTCGCTTCTCGAAGTAAAGAAGAGCCATTTTAGCCGTCGAGTGTACAACAAAAAAAATTTTCGTGAATATAAAGTGCCAGTATATGCGGCACTTCTCATTCTTAACAATTGACTCGATGTCCCTAGGACCATTAAGAGGAGCGATATTAAGGTTGATCCCGCAAGAGTGACAGTGATGGTAATAAAGCACTCATAGTGCCGCATTCTGCCTCTGGATGTAGGTTGTTCCCGCATGAGTTGGACAACTAGATAGTATGTGTACCAAAGTCTCGGGGTTAGCATGGCATGTCCTGCAGCTATCATCGGGAATGTCTTGGCTCAAAATGTGGTAACGATAAGTTAAGTTGGAAATGACACCGTTTTGACATGCCAAAATGAAAGCCTTTGTGCCAGACTTCAATCCGGGTGATTTAAGGAAAGCAAAAGTTAGCTCACGTTACATTGACTGATCCTCAAGATTTCTGTGGAAGATGCCGTGCATCCTCTTATCGCAGAGCTGTTCACAGAAGTTTTTCTTTTGTGCTATCTTAATCCGGGCTTTCAGGAGTAAGTACTTGGGATAGATAAGATTTGATGCATTTTTCTCACACCTAATATTGAAGTTAAGTCCGAGTGTTTCAGCAGCCTCCTCCGCTGCTTTGTACAGAAACGCTCCTTCGCCTACTTCTTCGTGATTCCTGACTATTTTGAGAAAAGGGTCTCTTCCATTTGCGACTCTATTTGCTGTACCCAGAATAATCTTGTTGTGCAGCTTTGTGGCACACCTAGGTATGCATAAATCTCTCCAGGGTAAAGGTCTCTTATAGCGCTTCTATCTACGAGCCCAGGGTCTTCAGGGACGCTTTAAAGTTTTCTTCGCTTTAAATTAACTTTGGCGCATTCGTCTACCCCACATTCGATTCCTATCTCCTTAGTATATCGTTCGATAATCCCTAGACCTAGATGTAGTTGCTCTTTGTTTTTAGCTTAGATCTTAAGATCGTCCATGTAAAATACATGAGTGACCTTGTACTTTCGATCTGTGGGTTAGCTGCAAAAGTACCCGTCGGAATGGCGAAATGATGTAGATAGTGGCAAAAATGTGAGGCAAAAGAGGAGTGCGCTCATGGTGCCGCCCTGAAAGACACCTCTCTGAAAGGTGACCTTGTTTAGTTGTCACGTGATTTTTTCCATACGAGATAGTAAATCTTTTTTTCCAAAACCACATCAATTTCTCAATGTACCTCAAGATTTGCGAATGAACCTTTAAGCATTACAAAAGAGAGATGATAAGTCTATGGGAGGTCGGATCTAAAGCTTTCCGGTAATCAATCCAGGCCATTGATAGGTCACGCTGATAGTATGCTGCATCTTTGCAGACACATCTATCAATGAGAAGGTTCTCCCAAAATCATACTACGCCTTTCTTTGAGCTGAGATGTACATACATTTCTTGCCACATAGGTACAATGGCCCGAACAATCCTATCATTTAGGATAGCTGTCGATATCTTATATAGTGTGTTCAGACAAGTGATTGTCCTGTAATTCTTAGGGTAATTAATCAGGTGTTGTGAGGGTAACACATAACTCCTTGAAGCTATTTATATTTCCTAAGTCTTCGTCCAGTCTATGCTGCACTTCGTAGACTTCTCTCCCAAATACTTAGACATCTTCTGGTTTGGGTGAGTGTTCGACTGTAACTGGAGGGTCTTGCAAGAGTCGAGATAGGTCAGAGAGAAACTGTTGATTTTCTCTGACCCACCTCTCCCTCCGCTCCAGACTTCTCTTAGCGTCAGATAGTATCCGTATTCTCTCAACAATATGCTGCCTGATGGTCAGCAGCTTTGACTTGTTAAGTGTGTGATAACGGGTCCGGAGTTCGCGCGCGAACTTTCGAACCTTGGTGGTAAAATTCCTGCCAGATGTGATGTAGTCAATCACACACTGAATGCGGGACGCGTACTGTCTTGCACAGACTATCTTTATGGCAAATTGATGCATTCGTCTTTTGGTCTTATGATCAAACGTTGATTTTGTTTTACGGTTTGCATCGGTCAAAGCTCTCGCTGCATTATACAAACAATAATTGATAGCCCAGTGGTCGGATTCTCCGGAAAAATGTCCACGAAGCCCGTCATCTATTTCAGCCAGATTTTTAGGCTTGAGAGAATCCTTGGTGTTGATGTTTCTCCTGGTCGTGAAGCATCGCTTTTCCTCTATTTGATGCCTGCCCGTGGTTGGTCTTAGTGTCGCCTCTCTTTCTCTGCCGCCAGCTGTTGCCATTGTTGTTCTCACGAGAAGCTAGGGAAAGGGGTTCGTCCATTCTTGTAGAGCCCCGCATGCAAGGATAAGGCTGCGTACTCTGAGAGGTCGCCCGGTATCCCAGATTCACCGTTCTAGACACCTCACCCAAGTGCCATTCAGCTTTCGGCACGGTTTTCACACCTTCGCTTGGGGTTAATTCCGTCGGGACCACGCTGCACAATTGTCCGCGACTGCCTATTTATTTTTGTAACCATATTCAGCAGAAACCCTTGGTACAGGGACCCTCTATCCGCAACCCGAGGACGTCTTCGGTGGCTTTGTAATAGGCCCTTCGGTTTGATTCTAGAGGAATCAAAACCGAACCGAACATCTGGAATCAAACCGAAGGGCCTATGACAAAGCCACCGAACAAGTCCTCGGGTTGCGGATAGAGGGTCCCTGTATCAAGGGTTTCTCCTGTATATGGTTACAAAAATAAATAAGCAGTCGCGGACAGATGTCCAGGGTTGGTCCCGAAGGAATTAACCCCCAAGCGGAGGTGTGAAAACCTTGCCGAAAGCTGAATGGCATCTGGGTGAGGTGTCTAGAACGGTGACTCTGGGATACCGGGCGACCTATCAGAGTAAGCAGCCTTATCCTTGCATGCGGGGCTCTACAAGGATGGACGAACCCCTTTCCCTAGCTTCTCGTGGGAATAACAATGACAACACCAAACATAGTTATAGTAAGTGCGTTTCAAAACAACAGAACGCGCAGGGCTCCCGACAATGGGTCAGCCAACAATGCTGATCAATTTAGAGCTGGGGGAGCCAATGAAAATTGATTTAATGCGATTAATCGACGGGATCTCGTCACCTTTGGGTGGACAGAGCAACTGAATCACGACTTGCTAGACTGCTACGATGCGAGTGTGGCCCGTGAACGGGGTTACATGGCACGGCTGCATGCTCTGTGG
>NC_046658.1:51628733-51630253 GCF_010883055.1 Belonocnema kinseyi | reverse complement strand
TTATGAAATTTTTAATTATATATATATAATTAAAAATTTGTCATAAGAATAACCGCAGGATTTCGCCGGGAGTGGGTGCTAATCTGAAAAATTGCATCCGCTTCCAGCGAAATCGCGGTAAAATTTCAGCCATAACGACGTCTCACAACCGTGAGGTAGGTGGTTACAGTCTGTAAAGGAACCAATACGACGATCCAGCAAAGGCCACGTGCACCCTAAGAACACGGAGTGACCCAAGGACAACTGCCTTCTGCATTTTTCCGGCAAGTGTTCTAGCATATTGTTGACACGCAGGGATGCTTTTTAGGCTATTAGCAAGTGAAAACTTGGCACCACCAAGAGCGCCGATGATAAGGACGATCAGTTTAACAGAATATTTCGGGTAAAATCGTTGCAACTCCCTTATAAGTCTCGATACCTCTCTTTCTTTTCATTCTCCTTGGCTATGATGTTTTTGTCAGCTGGTACCGAAAATTCGATAAGGAACATGGTTCACTTCTCGAAGTCAAGAAGAACCATGTCAGGCCTCGAGTGAGCAACAGAAACAATTGTCGAGAACATAAAGTTCCAGTATATGCGGCACTTCCCATTCTCGACAATTGACTCAATTTCCCTAGGAGCATTTACAGGAGCGATATTAAGGTGAATGCCGTAGGAGTGACAGAGATGGTAATAAAGTATTCTTAGTGCCGCATTGTGCCTTTGAATGTAGGTCGTACCCGCGTGTGTTGGATAACTAGATAGTATGTGAGCTAAATGCTCGGGGTGTGCATGGCACGCCCTGCAGCTATCATCGGGAATGTCTTGGCTCAAAATGTGTCGACGGTATGTTAAGGTGGAAATGACACCGTCTTGGCATGCAAAAATGAAACCCTCTATACCAGACTTCAATCCGGGCGATTTAAGAAAAGCAAACGTTAGCTCAGAAGACATTGACTGATCCTTCACATTTCTGTGGAAGATACCGTGCATCCTCTTATCTAGGAGCTGTCCACGAAAGTTTTTCTCTTGTGCTTTCCTAATCCGAGCTTTCAGAAGCGAGTACTCGAGATAGATTAGATTTGATGCATTTTGCTGACCCCTAATACTGAAGTCAAGTCCGAGTGTTTCAGCAGCCTCCTCCGCTGCTTTGTACAGAAATGCTCCTTTGCCCACTTCCTCGTGATTCCTGACCATTTTAAGAAGAGGGTCCCTTCTATTTGCAACTCTATGTGCTGTACCCAGAATAATCCTGTTGTGAAGACATTCAAGACTCAATATTCCGCGACCTCCTTGGCCATTAAGATTTTCTCGCTTCAAATAAACCTTGGGGCATTTGTCTCACCCAAATTCCATTCCAATTTCCTTAGTATATCGTTCGACAATCCCCAGAGCTAGATGCAGTTACTCTCTGTTTTTAGCATAGATCTTAAGATCGACCATGTAAAATACATGAGTGACCTTGTACTTTCGATCTGCAGGTTTGCCTCACAAGTACCCGTCGGAATGGCGCAGTGCTAGAGATAGTGGCAATAATGTAA
>NC_046658.1:51625717-51628633 GCF_010883055.1 Belonocnema kinseyi | reverse complement strand
AAGATTGTTTGGTCATTAACAAAGATTACCTTTTATCACGGTCAAAATGAGCTTTTTTGTTAGGACAGGTATATACTCGAAGTTGTAAGCCGCTTCTGTTGGACTCATAAAAATTCGACTCAAGAGATCATTTTATTTCTTCAAAACATAGAAACTGGTATCTCAGATATGAATTAAAGTCTGGCTCCGTATCAAAACTGAGACATGCTCAAGTCGAACATTACGACTTCAGCATGTCTTTATTTGGGGCAATTCAAGTCGAACTAAAGTCGCAACATTTTCACTCGGGAATAAATACGTAAAGTCACTTACGGAGGGTTTTTCTGTAAAGTTATCGAGTGTTTAACCATCGATAAAACAAGTGAAATCCACAAACGCTATGCATAGCATGTCGAATTTAATCGATGTCGCTTGCGCATTTTATCGCTTCTACATATTTCCTCGGCTCGTCACAATTACAACTTGATACTTTAGGTACAGCACATGCTGGTACATGCTCATATCCTTCCCTTGTAATTCGCGACGCATTCGTCTTCTCTTACAAATTTTAGGCACCGCAAATTACTTTCCATCTATTTTTATATCGGATTGGGTCAATTTTCTTGATATTTGGAATTTTAAATATTTATTTTTCATTTTTAATAATTAAACATTATAATGTTAACCATGATAGTCAGAAGCAGCTTACTCTCACGATTCCACTAATATAAAACACCCATTTTTCGAGAAAATGTCGTTTGATTATTTTTTTCCGTTGTCGGGCAGAAAAGACTCATCGTGTCAAAATGAACAAATTAATTACTCATTATGTTTATCATAAAAAAATACTTAGAAATGAAAAATACAAAAAGTTTTGAAAATAATCATTTTTGTATGAACACAGCTATAATCATTTCATCGAATTATATCAACTCAATACCGCAATTTGTTTGCAAAAATTTGATTTACAGGACCTGTTATTACTGTATGTACTGTGATAAATGTCGTAAAAATTTCGAATATATCAAAATCTTTTTTGTCAGTTTTATGATATTTAATAAACTTATTCAATAATGGGCATAATGTAATACTAAAATCCCTTGAAATTTCATTAATCTCAGCACAACTCATTTTTGAATTACCAGAAAAAGAATAATGTTGACATAGACTTACGCACAAGGAATTTTGTAAAAATTCTTATTTTTGGATATCTCAGGTCGGATTATGTTAAGATATGTCAAAAAAATCTTGAAAAATTTTCATCTTTACAAAGCTTACTCTATGAGGAATCAAAATTTGATATTAAACTTTTCTAATTAGCAATAGTTTACACATATAACTAATGAAATTTATGTTCTTCAAGAGCTATTATGTTGAATTGAATATCACGAATGGTGTACAAAAGTTTAGTGATGCGTCAACTTTTAGATGTGTAATTAACTAGCTCGAGGCAATGTTATGCTTTTATGCAAGCCTTTGTTTAAAAAGGGTTTGCACGAGATTCGCCTTTAGAGGTTTGTGAGAGAGAAAGGGCCAGTGAGTAACTGGTAAAGCTGTTGGCAAAGTTTACCCTCATTAAAGCGCCTCACTAACTTAATGACGACTGACAAGGTGTTTAAATAAAATCCTCTTGAGCACAATGACTAGTGACAACGATTGAGCATCACAACGAGCGGTACACGTCTAGTCAAAGCTCGCTTAATTACAACTTCAAGACCAAAAGCACCATTCAAATCTTTTGAGCGTTCAGGGTTTTCAAATCAAAGCCCTTGAAGCTGAGGAAATTGCCGCTGTTCTGTAATAGCGTTACAGGGAATTACTTATGCAGTGAAGAGTTCCATCAGATAAATTTTACTAAGGACGAAATGATCGAGACCATTATTCTAAAGGAATTTAAACAGATTGAAAAATTTGGGTCGCTTATTTCAATCCATCATTCTAGTTGTATATTTGATTTATTATCCCAATTCTTCATAGGATTAAAATAAATAAAACAGATATGAAGAGAAACACAGAATATCCTAATTCCTGATGAGCCTTATTATTCCAAAGAAAATTTAAGTTTTATTACACTGTGTCTTTCTTTATTCTTATTAGTTTAGGAAGTCATTTATCATCTTTGGAATAAGGATGTCAACGTAACGTGTAAAAATCGTGCTTGAACGAGCGATTGAGGAGTAGGCACAAAAAGCGCTCATAGACGGGGAAGACAGGCGAGGGAGGGAACATTTCATCATTTTTTATCAACCTTTATCAGTTTGTGTCTTTTTGTCTGCCTGTACGTATGTTTACCTGTATGTTATATCCACGCTCACAATTCAAGAATTTATCAACTCGAGTCAGGCTTTGATACTCTTCTTATTTTGACAAATTTTTAATTAGTTATTTCTTCAAATTTTAGAAATTTGTTTGTCGAAGTTTCTTATAGATGGCTGCAAGACTTGCAAATTTCGCAAACTAAATAATCGATTTCGATTATAGATGAAAAAGTTATATACTTTCCCAAACTTTGAAAATGTTCTGAAACATAAAAAAATATATTTTTCGGATAGATTAGAAAATTTCATTTAAATTCTTCACTAGATATCAAATATATTCAGACAATTGCAGTTAAATTTTTCGATCAGACCAAAATTCAAAATATTTGAGCTTTTTCAAAATAGAAAAAAAATTCATGAGCTTTAGAAACTTTTGTCAAATTTTCCGGTATACGAGAAAGACTTACAAACTATCCTAATGGCGGTTTTAATTTCCATGCAAATTTGAAAAAAGTTATATGATTTTTAATAAGAGGAAAAAAAGTCAATACAAATTTCTGCTAGATATAGAACACATGTACGAGGGTAGTTCAATAAGTCCTTAGAATGAAGTGTAAAAACAATTTTTTTTGGGTAATTTTTTTTTATTTTTCAACATAATCTCCTTGGAGCTCTATAC
>NC_046658.1:51622225-51625617 GCF_010883055.1 Belonocnema kinseyi | reverse complement strand
AACCGTTGCTAAGGCAGGGGCAGATGTGCCATGAACTGAGTCCAATTTATTTTTTATCTCATATGGAGTTAAACCCTTTAAATGAAAATGTTTGATTACCGCCCGTGAACTCGTTTTTTTCCATTTTTCTTAACGAACAATTTTTTTTTCAATTGGTTATAAAAACACGTAAACTCAGAAGATGTGGACTGTGACTGCACCATATATCTAGTCGGGAGTGGTGCTGACTGAAAACAGATGATTTGGAGCGATTCGCGCGCCATTTGTTGGTCATTCTAAGGACTTATTGAACTACCCTCGTATTTTGAAACTATTTTCATGATATTTTTTAATTAGACAAATGTTCAGAAATTAATATCATTTACAAAAAAATGAAATTTTTGTTTTTAAGAGATGCGAAAATTTAAAGCATTATTTTTAGTATATTTTAACAAGATTTACAAATTATCTTGATGGCATTTTTTTAATGGAAACAAATTATCAAGCCTGAAGCGCGACTGTCGTAATGAGAATTTAATCGTCAAAGCCGTACGTGCTTTAAGAACCTTCTTTAAAACCAAATAGAAAAAAATGTTATTTTAATTTATAGCTGTAATCCTCAGAAGTTCAAATCACAGTTTTTGATTTGAGTTATAATATTTATGATATCTGAAACAATGTAGTTAAGTGTACGCATTAAATGTACGAAAATGAGAGGATCTTTTTTATAATGTGTTAATTATTTATTCTTCTAAATATAATTAATTTAATATATATATATTTCATACAAATATGCAAGATTGTTTAATAAATTACAAATATAGCTTTTATGACATTCAGAATGACCCTTTTTGTTAGGATAGGTATACACTCGAAGTTATAAACTGCTCGTGTTGGACTCATCAAAATCTGACTCAAGAGATAAATTTATGTCTCCAAAATATCGCAACTTGTTTCTAAGACATAAATTGAAGCCTGGCTCCGTCTCAAAACTGAGACATGCTCAAGTTAAAATTTTCGACTTTAGCATGTCTTGATTGGGGGCAATTTAAGTCGAACTCAAGTCGAAGTATTTTTACTCGGGTAATTAATAATATGTTAAATAGCCAGAAATATTTTTTTAAAAGATTGAAAATATTTTCCGTGATTTAATTTTTATAATTATATAAAAGAGCATAACATTCCCACGCTTCAAAACAATACAGTAATATTAGAGGACAATCGATTTGTTTGGAATCAAGGAATCTTTTACATTCTTGCAACAATTTTAAGTCAACTTAATGAAAAAAGTTTGAGTACAAAAAAACAATTTTTAGATATTATGAATGTCTATAACTTTTTCACTTTTCAATTAAATGTGTTAGTATGATAAAAAAATTATTATTTTTTAACGTTAAATACATTTTTACGATCCTTTTAGCTTGCTGTTTGTGCTCGTGATTTCTTCCTCTCTCTTTAATAAAATTATAGGTAAACCGATTCGCCTCGAATCAATAATATTTTCTATTTTTCAGGATCTTTAAATTATGTGAATAAAAAATTTGAGCTATAAAAATCCATTTTTTAAAAAAATATAAACGAACTTAAATTCATTACTCTATAATAAAATCTAATAATATTGTGGGATTTATAATGGAGATTTTAGATTAGAGAAAATATTTTTTTTCAGGTAACATAAAGAAACAATTATGAATACTTATGTATATTCTGCTTAAACCTGCGGTACATTACAGTCTCTAACTTAAGCTGTAGCTTAAATGAAACTTTGACAATCTGGATACTGCAATATTATGGGTAAATCCATTCGTCGTGAATCAAGGAATCTTTTATGTTTTTTTCAACTTTGAATAATGTTAGCAAACGACATAAAAACACAAATGAAAATTGAAACTTCTAACGAAATGAATAATTTTTTTTGAATTTTTAATCATTACAAAGCTTTTTCTGTGAGAAAAAAAAGGAATTGATATTTCGAGAAATTTGCTTTATATTATAAAAATTTGGTTTTCCTATGCGAAAGAATAGTTCAGCGCCCACGAAACTCACATGATATCTCCCTTATTTTATTATAACTCTAAGCGAAATAGAAAAAATCAAAGGTGAACTTTACAACAAACTTTAGTTCCTATTTTTTTTTAATGTAGGCTATTTTCATTATTTTCAAATAACTCCTTGTGGATAGTTTCCGCTCATTTTTGCATAATTCTCCGAAATATAAAAGTAGTCCCAATTTCATGAAAAAAATTTTCTGGTATCTACATTGGATCCTCCTTTTTCAGTTTTTGAATTTTAATTTCAGAATCGAAATTAGAAATCCAGAAAACAGGTAAAAACAATTTTGAAATAACGGGACGATATTTTTTTCATTATTGGGCCGCTATTTAAAATTTTTTTATTTTGCTTTCTATTTGGAATTAGAGACCCACAAAGCCCCCGAGAGGACCCATTTTGAAGCCACGAAACGATTTTTTAAATTTTTGGCCCCCTTTTTGAGCTTTGGAATTCTGACTTCAGCTTCGTAACCAGCTACGCAAAAAGCCTTCATAGGTTACTTTCAGTCAATTAACTATTCTTGATTAATCAATATTACATTTAGTGTGTCAAGAGACTGTATTTTTCACTTTCTTATTCCTTTCAAAACGAAATATTTAAACGTTTTCTTAGTGTCAAATGAAGTTTTACAATACCATTAGAAATCTACAAACCCATTAAACATTATTTCCAGCTAACTAACAATAAGTATTCTTGTTTAGTTACTATTATATTTAGTGTGAAAAGACTATATTTTTTACTCTGTTTATTCTTTAAAAACAAAATATTTACAAGGTTTCCTAATATCAAATGAACTTTTACAATACCTGTAGAAATCTATAAACCTATTTGCCATTATTTTCAGCTAACTAACTATTCTTGATTAGTCACTATTAAATTTAGTATGTGCAAAGACTGTAATTTTCACTTTATTTATTCCGTCCAAAACGAAATATTTTCCAGGTTTGTTATAGTCAAATGGAGTTCTACAATACATTTTACCTGCTTTTTGTTTTTGTGATTTATTAAAAACTATGTGAAAGAATCTATCCACGAAGTGGGCACTGCTCATGCGCGGCTCGTTCCGCTCGCAAGTTTAGCGCGCCTTTTAAAATTAAAGGTCAAAGCATCGACAACTTTAGTTTGGTGATTGCCAATTCTCTTTTGCTAAAGTTCCTTTGATTTTAGTGAAAAAATTCTCATCACGTACCTCGTGTTTCGCACTCCATTTTATCCAAAACATGAACTTTTCTACATTATGTTCAAGAATAATATATCAAATATATATTTCTGTACTTCGGCCAAGCGTTGCTTATTTCTTCTTCTTTATTCATAATGTGTCCTCTAAGGGTTTACATGAGTTCCATTCTTTACAATCTTTC
>NC_046658.1:51591079-51622125 GCF_010883055.1 Belonocnema kinseyi | reverse complement strand
AGGAAACGAGTTAGCGAGCACCTCCATTTGCCTTTTTCACATGCATTCTTTCATTCTCTCTCACTCGCTCCTCTAGCACTCTCCAACTCCTTCATCTAATCTTCTCCTAACCCCTCCTCTCCTAAAATCTTAACCACATTCTCTTGCCAGCTTCCTTCATCTTCCATTCCTCCCCTACATCCTTCTCATACATGCTCCCGTGTTTCCTCCCACCCCTCTTCACATATTCTACACTTTCAGTTCTCTTCTTCTTCTTAGTACATCCCCTCCCTACCTCGTTTCCCAATATAAATCTTGCTATTCTGGTCCACGTTCTCTCTCCACATCCCTTTTCTAAATACTTTGGCACTCCTTCCTTTTTTATGATCTTATACCATCTACTGTATTTTAATTCCACAATCATCCCCCATCTTTCTATTAATTGTCTTTCCCTCTTCCTTTCTACTTCCCATATAGTTAATTCGATCACCCTCCCTCTTCTCTCTTCTACCTCCATCAAACACTTTCTCGCTAACTTCCCTCCCTTTCCCTTCCACAGCTTCGTCTCAAATTTCCATGCCCTCTTTCCCGAACTAATACTTAACTTATCCCTTTACGCTTCTTCTCTCACCAAATATCCTGGAGTCCTCCAGTCTGCCCATAGTGTCCACCTTATATACCTTTCTGGTAAGCTCTTAATATCTTTCCATTCTTTCGATCCCTATATCTCTGCTCCATAACCTAATACCGGCCATACCAGCGTATCAAATAACCAGATTCTCCTCCTCCAATTTTTTTAAACTTTCTTTTCCCTATGCCCCATATCTGTTTCATTACCCCTGCTGATTTTTTATCCATTCTCTTATATGAGCTGTATGATCTCCATTCGTTTTCTGGATATATCCCAAATATTTATACTCTTTTACTTCTTCTAACTTTATTCCCTTCCATTTTCCTGTATATTCTTTCTTCCTTCCCCCTCCTCTTCGAAACCTCATTATCTTTGTCTTTTCTGCATTTACCTTCAGCTTTTTCTCATCTAAGTATTTCTCTAATCCTGTAATTAATCCCATCATCCCTTCTTCATCCTCTGCCATCAACACTATGTCGGCTGCGTATGCCAGTGTATATATCTTTTCCTTCCCTATCCTAACACCTCCCTACCTTTACCCTGCTTTTTGTCTCTCTCAAAAATTCTGAAACTCTCTTCATTAATCCCTCTCTTATCCCCTTTTTTACCATAACTTTGTCTATTTCGCCTCGGTTTAATGAGTCAAACACCTTTGCTTTCTTTACTGTTGGTATAACTAATCCTTCTTTATATAATTCTGGCCACCCCTCTCCTATCCTTTCCATACTCTATTACACATTATCCATGCCCATTCATCTAGTTCCTCCCCTCCATATTTCCATACTTCATTTGGAATCTCATCTATACCAGGTTCCTTTCCATTCTTCATTATTCCTAAAATCTGAACTATTTTTTCCCTTGATATGTCCTCTTCTTGCTCTCCTTCTCCACCATATCGTTCTCCCTTTATAACTTTTCTCTCTACTCCTCCTAGAAAATCCAAAAAAATTTTCTTCCATTCTACCATTTCAATATCTTGGTTTATTATTTTTCTTCTTTTTCTTTCTCTATTTACTACCTTCCATACCTCTTCTTCTATCCTAGCTTTTTCCGCCTCTTCTTTAAATATTTTATTCTCTGCCTCTTCCTTATGATAAGACAACTCAGTATACTCTTTCTTTTTTTTCCCTCTATTCTTCCCCATTACATTTTCCTGTTCTCCACTTTCTTAATTCCTTTCCGACTTCCTTTTTTTCTCTTTGCAGACCTTATTCCATCCATTTCTATTCTCTTCTTTACCAACTTCATTTTTATTTTTGCACTCTAATGCTATTTTTATTTCTCCTATCATTTTTCCCATCTGCTCGTCCACATTTCCACATTTCTATATTTTCGTTTAAGATATACCATCCCAAATCCTCCGAGCTCTTCAGCAACTTTTTTCCCTCCCCATTTAGTACCTTATCTTTGGATTTTCTTCCTCCCTCTTCTCCCTATTTCCTTCCTCCTCCGTCTCCTGTTTTCGTATTGAAATCGCCACCTATTATCAGCCTAATCTCTTCTCTATTTTCTTCAATCATTTCTTTCATCCCCTCTGCTTTCTCCTGTATATCACCATTCACATAAACCCCCACTATCTTCCACTTCTCTTCTGCTATGATTACCTCTTCTACTACTAATCCTTCTTTTTGTTCTTTCCTGTTTTCCTTATCTTTACCTGTTATACATTCATTCCTTATGCCCATCAGCATTCCTCCCATTGCTCTGCCCTTTCTTTCTACCTCTTTGCATGTTTCACTTGTTATTTGTAACCCCTTGGTTACCTTCCTCTTACTCTTTTCGATCCCTTTTCATCTAGCCACGTCTCCATCATTATGTCTACATCTCATTCTGTCAAATTTCTCATAAACTTCCTATCCTTTCTCTCCAATCTTGCTATATTCCAGTAACAAATCTACATTCCTCCCTACTTTCGTTTCTCATCTTTTTTCCTTCTAACTGTTTCTCATTTACCTATCTCCCGTTCCTTCCTCTCCTAGTTTCCATGCACCTCATTTCTCACTATCTGTAACCTCCCATACTTGACCCATGTTCTCTTTCCCTTTTTTCTTTCTTCTTCCGCTATTTTCCTTAATTTATACTGCATCTTCCTTTCTACCCAAGTCAAATCATCCTCTATTCTTTCTGGGCTTCCATATAATAACCACTTCTTTGTCATCACCTCCATCTTAAGCTCATATTTCTTAAGTTTCACCGGAACAATTATCTCCCCTCTTCGCTCTTCCCTTCCTGCATTTCGCATTTCCTCTATCTCTACATTAGCATCAATTCTTTTTAGTACTTCATCCATCCCTTCCTTCAGCTTCTTGCCTTCTAATATTATACCCTTTATCACTATGTTTAATTTTCTTTCTTCCCTCTCTTTTGTTTCCATTCTTTGATCTATTTTTCTCAACCTTTCCGTCTCCTTATTTCCACTTCCGCCCTCACCACAATCCCGGTTCGAGCTTTCAAGGTTCTTCATCCCTCCTTGTATCTCATTTACCTTTCCATTATTATCTTCTTCCAGCTTTTCTAGTTTTTGTTGCATAGATTGCATCCAATTTTTTAACTTTTCCCTGATTTCTTCCCATTTTTTAATTTTTTTCTTAAGTTCCGCCATTTCCCGCCGAATTCTCTTCTTTAATTCCTCTCCCCTTTTCTCCCCTTTTCTCCTGCTTTTCTTCATAAATCGTGATTACCTCTATCATCACTTCGCGAATTTCCTTTAGTCTTTCCTCTTTCATCGAAACTTCACTTTCATCTCTGCTGCCATCAGCCCCCTCACTATTATCACTCTTCCCTACCAAACTCTGCTTTTCCGGCGGCGATCTAAACATTTTTTGATATTTTACGCTCGCACCGATATCTTCCCTCTCTTCACTGTTTTCCCTTTCCCCTCTCTTGCTTTTGATAATAGCCTCAATCGAATCTACGCTTTTTGCTCTTAATCTCTTCTTTTCTATAGTTTTCTTACACTTTCCCCTTGCCTTCCTTTCCTTGATCTTCTCTTTCGGCGTACTGAAAACTTCCTGCTCTAAATCTGTTTCATTTGCGGAGATAATCGCTCCGCTAGCCATGAATCAAAATCAAACTCTCCAGCCTTCTATGCTTCCCTGCCTCTATCTACAGTCGTGGTCTGGTATCTGTCTCACCTTTCGGCGTCGCTACCCAATCCTGCTACTACCAACCCAATCAACACAGTCCTCCCACCCTGCACAAATCTCCAAACAACCCAACATCAACTTCCACACAAATCTGTCTCAATCCTACAAAATATCTAACTTCCCTTTTCATTATCACGATCCCTCAATTAATCTCTCACATCCACACCCTTCTACGCACTTCCACAATTCACTCACTTCAAATTTCACCACAATATCAGAAAAACTCAGCATCAACAATTCCCCCTGCGAATTCCCAGTATATATTTTAGATTTAATGATTATTTGAATATACATATAGGCATACACATTCGTGAAAACCTATATTTTAGGTATAAAAGTTCTCAAAACGTGGACATTTGGCAAGGAAAAGTGATCAAAGACTGCTTCTAGAGGCAATTCTTCACATTTTTCAAAATATCTCCCAGATTATCGATCTTAAGCATGAAAAGATAACGGTTCCTCGAGACATACATGTCACTTCTGAGCTATCTCATGCTTTCGCCGTTTCTGATTTTGAACCAGAGCTTCTGCCAGGATCTAGCACCCACCAAGACGACAAAGTTTCCCTAAAGGTACTCTACGAACAAATTGAAGATTCCCTTAAGAGCTTCCAGGCTAAACCGGCAAACCTGCAAGAACACTTCAAAATATCAAAAGACTACACTCCCGCGGAGAAAACCTTACGCACATTTTCCAAAATTAATTTGAAATTTGATTTCTTGTGATTACTTTAATACTTGCTCCTCATTTTGCACTATTTTTTATTCTCAGCTGCCCTAACAAATGTATCATTTTAATAGATTCCTTTTATAAAAATTTATAGTATGCACTGGTATTATAACATATGTACGCATTTTTATTGAGTTTTTTATAATTTAAAAAAGTGCGCATTTTATACAAAAGATTATGTTATGAAACATTTTATTGCAACTTCTATCGCTTTTCCATACATTTAATTGTTTTATTTTTAATACATTTTGTTGAAAAGAGTTTATAAACTCTTAGAAACAAATTGTTTATAAATGAACTACTTGTTCGTACCTTCCCGAATAAAAATGCTTCGACTTGAGTTCGACTTGAGCATGTCTCAGTTTTGAGACGGAGCCAGACTTCAATTTATGTCTTGGAGACAAGTTTCTATGTCTTGAAGAAATAAATTTTTCGCTTAAGTCAAATTTTTATGACTCAAACACGAGCGGTTTATAACTTTGAGTGTACAAAAAGGGTCATTCTGAATGTCATAAAAGCTAATAATTATTATTGATTAAACAATCTTGTATAATTTTTTGCAATATATATGTATAGATATTCAATCAACTCATTTCCTGATTTTTATTTGTATTGTACTTGTTTCACGATGATACCGAATTTTTTGTTTTTGCGTATTTCTAACAGCTTAGGAGATTTTTATAGAAATTGATTTCAAATCGTAGATTTGATTTCTGTTCGTCTCTCCTAACCTACGCTAATTTGTTGTCTCGTACTATATATATTTTTTTTAATGTAGTCTAATCGATTGAAGTCTCGAAATTTTTTGAGACTTCTAAAATGACTAAATTTTAATTAATTTTTTTTTAACAATTGACTTAAACGTTACTTTTTTTGACTGAAATTCGATCTGTTTGACTATTTTAAACCATCATCAACTCAGGTTATGAACCTTTGAAAAAAGTGCGCATGTGTACCGAAACGTCAGGAAGTTCAAAAGGAGTTTTTTCTATTAAATAAATATCTGAGTTTCGAGGAACATGTTTTTTTGACTTATATTTATTTTTCGATTTACGATTGGACCGTGAGACATAAATAATTTGAAATCTACGATTTGAAATCAATAAATATCAATGGTCGAAGAAAGGATTGATTTGTTTCATGAAATCATTTTACAATCTTTGTAGAAAGTTACAATTTTCATTTTTTCTTAAGAAAATTTTTAAGGGTTATACTCATTCGGATCTACAAATTCTAAATTTTTAAAACAAAAATAAGTAATTTTATACTTATAAATTTTTCAACAATCAGTTTTAATCTCATTTATGACCCGAAAAAGGTTCGACCATCTCGGCCAAGACAAGGCTGATGAATATGTGATCAGAATAACTTTCAGATAAGATATTCGTCATCGGTGACCCCCCCCCCCTAGTAAAAATTGTCATTTAAATTAAACAATTAAAAAATGATCTGACTGCCATATTGGATCCGCCATCTTAAATTTTTAAAATCTGATATCATATTCGTAATCAGCGACCTGAAAACCTTCTGTTATACATTTTTATGGAAATATAAATAAAACTGTTGTCGCTCCACAAAATACAGTTTTTATACAAACATTTTTCATCGCATGAATTTGGTGCCCCCATGTTTTTTTTAAACCTACCTATATATTTTGACAGATAGGGTCCATGGACGAAAAAAATCCACAAATCCTAAAAAACCACCGATTCCTTCGATCTGAAAATATTGAAAGAACATTCTTTTTCAAACCCATGTTTTTTGTTAAATAAACAACCATAACTGTTTCAAAATTCTGATTAAATAAATCAAAAGTTTAGACAATTTTACATCGGATATGACTATGTTCAATTTTTGTAGAACCGTTTTGGTAGTGTATGGAGCGATTGAACAAAAGGTTGAAAATGTGTCCGGCTGGGACTTAATGGGTTAATGTAGTCTGCGAAAGTCATTTTTCACATCAAACAAACATGTTCTAATTGAGATGGAAATGTAATATGGGGTATCAAGAGATTTTGTTGTGATATTAGATTTCTTTGAATCTGACATATGTAGAAAAATGATTGCCAGTGTTTGGAAAATGTGGAAAGAAGAGAATTCCTCTAAGGAAATAAATAAGAGTCGCGAGGACTTGGCAAGAGAAGGGGGTTGAAATGGAATTTCTGTCGGTTGGCTCAAATAAACAGCCGCAATTTTCCTCCAGGATGACGGAAACACGCAGCCTGTGTCTGCGCTCTGGACTATCTTGGCCCAACTTCTCGGCTTCTCGGGAATTCCCCGGAATTTCTTCCGCGATTTACATCCAGAGGTAAACCGCTTTCGCGTATAACCTGACACGCGGTATTACTTTCTGCACGAATGGTTGGCTACATGTGGTGAGTCGTTCGCGTGTGTTTAAGCACGTTGAAAGGCGTATGTGCGCGTGGCGTAACGTTATATAACTTTAGCCCATTCACATACAAACCGATAAGTTATGGTGTTTTGAGTACGTGCACTTGGGATGTCGCGAAAGTTCTGAGATGGTAAATCAGATCACTTGTGTACTTTAATATGCGGCAGAAGAACTCTATCTCACTTTGTAAGACTTGAGAAGTAACAAAATAGATGAGAAGTAGAAACTTCCCAACAATAGGAAAGTTATTTGTGAACTATGTAAAACCGCATCTGATAATCATGTCATAATCAGGGAAGAAAGCTTAAGTGAAATAGTATTAGTGACATTTACCTCACATTCGAGGAGACAAGTTATTTTGAAAAAGGGCATCACTTATGATATTGCTGACGCTTTACGGGCCGGAAATATTAAACCTAGTAGCTATGTTAGCAATTTTTATTAAATTAGGTAAAACTTTAGTACATTATGGCTAATACTTTTGGCAAGGGATTTCTGGACATTTTAAAAATTCTGGGTGCTACACTATTTTGAATTTTCTTGCCGACTTTTCGTTAAATAGTAATATTTTCGAGACTTGTTTTCAGATGATAATGAAACTTACAGCTATTTTGTGATGGTCCGCTATATTTTCATTTTTAACTATCACATTTTTCGCTTTCTATCTTTCATTAAAAAAGTTAATGGGCATTTATCTCGTTCAAGATTTATGAATATTTCAAGAGCAGCAGCCCAATTAAAAGATTGTGCCGATCAGAAGGTAGGTGGACAGCAGGCATTGTCATTAATTGCACAGTGCTAATGCTATTTCCAAGAATATTTAAGATTCTTAAGCAACCTAAGGTTATTTTGGTGTGATTTTATTTGGGCATATCACATCGAAAATTTTAATTTAAAAAAATCATTATCATTTCAAAAAAGTTTTAGAAACTTCGAACAATTTGGTATTTTGTTAGTTTTGTGTGTGTGTGTGTGTGGAATAATTTTTTAATAATAATTTCAACAAATATTATACTTTGTAAAGAGGATTTACAAGTCTTTAATCATTTTAGATAATGTTGGCGTTTCACAGAGAAAATAGGTAATTTTGTTAAACAATTGTTAGATTTCGAAAGAGATGGACAATTTTTGCCGTATTGATAGGTTAAATTAGTGGATTCACTGAAAAATTTGTTATAGATTTAAAATCATATTAAAGATTTCAAGATTTTTCAAAACAAAACTAATTATTTTTGAAGAAGATTGACTTATAATTAATTACACCTGCACACAAAAAAGTGGTTTGTCCGTCAGACTACACTAGCATATCTATATGTTTTACGGGTCGCTGAATACGAATCCGTTTTTCAAATAACTAAGTTGGCTCGTATTTTTCTGAAAAATGAAAAAAGAGACGTAAAGTCGACAAAACCAGCGATTTTTCAGGTATATTTTTGCAAAAAGCAAAAATATATATAAAAATATATATTTTCTCGCCCGGTGGACTTTATTAACATATTTATATGTGTTTTTGGTCCCTGAATTCGAATCTGAGTCTCAAATAACTAACTTGGCTCATACTTTTTCAAAAATCGTAAAAATAGACGCAAAATCGGCGAATACACCGATTTTTCTTGTATAATTTTGCAACAAACAAATTTTTCATGCCCAGTGTTCTAAATCAGCATATCCCTATGTTTTTGGGGTCGCTGAATCCGAATCCGGGGTCAAACTAACCCAGTTGGCTTATATTTATACACTGATTCTGAATCCGGGGTTCAAATAACCTGACATAAGATCGATGAAAACCTTTAAACCTTTATCTTCCTCGACTGAGATTGTCGTTCACTGTAGATTCCCTTTGCTTCTCACGTTTCGGGTTTTTTAATTTGCGTTAGTCTCCTTGCATAGCAATAGTAGGATTTTGTAAATAAGTTTTATTTACTTTTAGCGTTACCTAGGAATAATGATGTGAACGTAATAAATTCTGTTCCCTTTGGGGTGATTTATTACCGTGAGTCCCCTTGCCTCTCACGATTATAGGGTTCTTTTATTTTTTATTTTTCTTTATATCGCTCGTATTAAACCCTTTTGTCCTCAAAAGACCTACGTAGTGGGTTTCGCTTTCGTTTGTTACATTGATTGACTTGATCTCGTTTTAAACTCCAACAGTAGTCAGCCATCATGTTGATATCCCAGCATCCCTGATATCGCCTCTCCATCTCTTTTACATCCTGGAGGAAACGTTCGCCTTGCTCTTCACTAAAGTCTCCCAGGTTGTCTGGAAACTTATTTATATGCGAATGAAGAAAATGTAGCTTCGAATTCATAAGGAAGCCTAATTTACAAAAGTTTGTTACTATTTCTGAAACCACATTTTGATAGTCTGGACTTTTCTTATTACCTAAAAAGTTTTTTACAACATTTTTAAGATTAAACCAGGCATCTTTTTCAGTGCCGGAATTTTTATAATGAATTCTGGATCCCGTAAAATTCTTCTTATCTGCAGTCCATTCAAGGTTCCCTTTTTTAATTTTGCTTCGGAAAGTTGTGGAAATTGATCTTCCAAATACGCATAGCAATCGCCATCCTTGTCAAGCGCTTTGACAAACTGTATCATAAGACCCAGCTTTATATGAAGGGGTGGACCTAGAGGATCTATTTTTTTTGTCCTTGCTCAAACTATGTTCTTTTTGGCCATCTTTTTTTTGTTTAATGACAAACGCGATCTCGACTGTCCCATAAGCACAAGTAACAAGGTGTTTTTGTATACCCTGATTCCTGTTCTAAAACGATTCCAAGAATTTTGAGATCCCCGCAAATTTTTCACTTATAAGTTGAGTAATTAATTTTTTCCAGGACAAATGTTAAGTTACTGTAATGCACTTTCAGTTCCGCAGAATGTGCGATTGAAATTGGAGCGTAAACATTAGTATTATACAATAACACTGCTTTTAGATTGCGCTTAGAAGAGTCAATGGATATCCGCCAATTTTCCGGTCTATACAGACCAGGTTTCATTTTTTTCATTAATCTGTAAATGTTTATACAATAGACTAATTTTACATGATAATTTTTTTCAGAAGTAAAAAACTGTCTAAACTCTTTTTCCCTATTTCTGTAGAAAATTGATTTAACTCATTCAGCTAATAAGTTCTTCTGTTTCAAAACGGCAGCAAGATACTCTGAAGCATCTTTAGGGAGACTGAGATCTCGCGATAAATCATTCAATTCTTCAGACGTAAATAGCTTAGGAAGCTTATTCTTTTCACTGTCTGGTACGTACACTTCTGTATTAACATCCCTGCTTTCACCATCATCCTCGTCATTACCATAATCTGAAATGTCACTTTCATCTTCTGCTTCAGTCGCCTGTCTGTCAAGTGACAAATTTTTTGTGTTTTCTGTAATATTGTTATTTTCAACAGATTAAGTGACGCTAGGTACATCAGGATATTCGATAGCACTTATCTTTTTTCTATTAATTCCTGTCATGTTTGTCATACAAAAGTAGCATTCCTCTTTCCGAAGAGGTTTCCTCCATATAGTAGGTTTGTGAATCTTAAGGGTTTTCTTATTTTCTTCTCTGTCTTTCAATCGACTGAATGCTTTATAATAAACACTGCAAATTTTGTGCTTAATCCAATTTTCAATTTGGTTTTTAACTTCCATATGAAAATAAGTTTTATAAATTGTTTTATGTCATCGCTGATTACTCTTCGATTTTCTGAAACCTCAAATTTACCACATATGTAAAAAAATGCATCTGGATTACCCACACAATTATGCGCTATAGTGGAAGTGGATAAATTGGAATTGAAACAGCGCTTAGAAGACATGATCTGTTTTGATTTGGGACTTTATAGTAATAGTATAAGTATAGTATAGTAAATTAGAGACTTAAAACACACAGAAAAAAATAAGCTGATAATGGTTTAAAAACTGTGCTAAAGTCACATTAAGAAGCATGCTTGAAGAGATTGTCACCACTGTTCTCTTTACTAACGTGAAGTTCGAGCGCGATCTTTTATTTGCTTGTTTCACAGTCATTTGTTTTGACGTGAAGTTCGAGCGGGATCTGTCATTTGTTTTGCTCACAGTCATGAGAAACTTTTTTGTTGCAAAATTATACAAGAAAAATTGCTGTATTCGCCGATTTTACGTCTATTTTTTCTATTTTCGAAAAAGTATAAGGAAAATTTGTTATTTGGGCCTCAGATTAGAATTCAGCATCCCAAAAGACATACAAATATGTTGGTTAGGTCCACCAGGCGAGACAATATATTTTTTTGCAAAAATTACCTGAAAAATCGCTGTTTTTGCCGATTTCACGTCTATTTTTTCTTTTTTCAGAAAAATGCGAGCTAACTTGGTTATTTGGACACCGGATTCGAATTTAGCAGCCCCAAAAATATATAGATATACTAGTGTAGTATGTCGGACAGACCACTTTTTTTGTGTGCCGGTGTTATAAACCATTTTTGTTACCATTCAGTCAATAAATTCACGATATATCTGTAATATTTTATTTTGTTGGGTCTTCAAAACAGAAATTAGCACTTTTAATAAAAATTAACGCATTTTTAAACGATCTTAAATCATGCTAGTTATTTTAAATTAAAAAAAAATATAAACCATTTTTTTATTTCATTTTTGACAGAGTAGGCTATATTTTATTCTTTGTCAAAAAATAAGATCCCATTTTTATTTTTCATAAAAAAAAAGTTGATGGGCACTGGCACTCATCTGGTTTGCGAGTTATCAATAGTTAAAGAGCAGCTAGTCCAGTTGCATTGTATAATGCCGTTGTCCGCTGTCCGTCTGGCTGCTGCGCGGAACAAGCAACCGAAGGACTGCTGCTCTTCTCGGAAAAAATATTTATTACTCGTAAACCACATTTGAGTATCCATAAATTTTTTTAATAAAAGATAAAAAAACAGCATTAAAAAAATAAATAAAACAGCGTATTCTATCAAAAATCGGAAATTTTTTTTTCATTTTCTTGGTGATAATTTCAAACCTTTCTTTCTTATCTATTTTACAGAAGTATCATCCTGTTATACGAAATATTAATATGTTTAATTAAAATCCAAGACAAAAATTGTCCCAGAAAATATAAGTTACAATTTACTATAACTTAAGTAACAAGAAAGGTACTCCAGGTGTCCCTCGCCAATTTGATTCTCCATGATATATATTCTAGTACTAGAAAAACTAAGCGACATGTATTTTTTTATTAGTAGAAAAATACTTTAAGAGGGTGAAACAACGCCTCAAAGACAGGGCCTCAAGTGTCGATTGTATAGTTTTGTGTATGAAAACCGAAATGATTTCGATCAAACATACTTGAAAACTTGCCTCGTGGTGAATGATGAATACCGCAATTCTCTGAAAAAAAAAATTGAAGAGGGCAAACCACCCCTATATATACTTGAAGTTGTGCTAAACATGTTTAAATTCACAACAAAAATTTTAAAAAAAGTATTTTGCACTTGATAAAAAAATAAGGTTCACGTGTTTTGCCTAAAAAATATAAGAAAATTAATGAGGGTGGCCACCCCTAATACTTTTGATTGGGCGTCTATGATAATATGTAATTTCCGTAAACAAAGACAATTAGAAAGATAGCTTTGTAACGAAAGAAGTAAAAATAAAAAATGTATGTATTTTGCACTTGCGACAAAAATTAAGTTGGTTTGCGACAACGAAAAGTAAAAAAATAAAATTATTGGGGGTAGCTACCCCTAAAATCTTTTTATTTTGTGTCTAAGATAATAAATACTTTCCACGTACAAAGACAATTAGTAAGATCGTTTTATAAGGAAGGATGTAAAATAAAGTCCATCCAATATAAATAAAAAAATTAAGCAGGGGTAAACTACCCCTACGTTTCTGCAGATACGTTGAAAATGGGTAGCTAAATACTCATTATTTCGTTTCTATGATAATCTTTACTTTCCGTACACAAAGACAATTGGAAAAAAATTGTATACCGTAGGAATTAAAATAAAGTCCACTCAACACGAATAAAAAAATTACGTGGGGATAAACCACTCCCTAATTAGGCAAAGAATTGCAAAATGTGTTTCAACTCGGGCCAAAAAATCCACAAAAAATACGTGTTACATACAAAAAAGAGGATTAAGGTATTTATGTATTTTTAAAATAAAGAGAGCATCGAAGAGGATAACTAGCCCTAAATGATTTCACATTATTAACCTTTATGGTTAAATCTTGTGCGCATTATTTTCAAAGTTTGCTTAATTTTAATGTATGCGATCTGTTGTAAATAAATCACCTTTTTTCGCAGAATAAAATTTATCACAGAATGTGCAATAATAGAATAGCTGACAACGAACATTGAATTTTTCATGTCTTTCTCGTTAAAATAATTTAAAAAATTTACAATTTTATCAAATTATTAATTATCATCTTAACTTAATATTTTTATAGATAGGACTCATTATTCGTTGTCAGCTATTCTATTTTTGTACATTTTGTGATAAATTTTATCTTGCGTCAAAACAAGGTGATTTTTTATCTAAATTTTAATATTAGTCCAACGGGAACAACAGGAAAAATGTAACCTTTAGACGTATGTATTTGGGTTTACTGGTTGGAAAAGGTATGTGCGTCACTTTTCTGATTCTCTTATTTTGATGTACATACCAGGAATAATATTATTAAACTTTAGTCTTTGGTGCATAATCAATTAACCTCACCAAGATATACTGTTTTTTTTTTGAATGGATGGTACAAAAGCGGATATGTTTGATATGTTGGTTCTTGTAGAACACGTTGTGACATTCACAGTAAAAAGGACATACCGAATATGTAAGATACGAAATACCCACTAGGTGGGGTACGAAAAGTTAGGTGTTACTGTTTTGAACTATTGACAGTTGATGTCAAACATGCCGTAGGCTTAGAAAAGCTCAAGGTATGTGGATTTCACTTGGTGAAACATGGTTTCTAGCAGCCCTATGCATCGCCCGTGCATGTATATGCGGTAGTTGTAATTTTAACATCCGGAGGGGTATCGTAGTTCAAATAAATCCAATAGATGGCGCTCCGATCAGGTAGGTCTGTCTTTGCATTGTTATGTATAGCAAAAATACTAAAATTGATTATTCATATTTTTCTAATGTTTATTTTTCTAATATAATTAATTAATTTTATAAAAAAATGTAACTGTTAAAAATTTCAAACATTGATTGATAATATTACTTTACTAAGAGTACTAGCAATAATAATATTTAAACATTAATAATTAGCCTTATAATGTACTTTTTCATTTCAATTCATCTATACATTTACGCATTCTAAAAAATATATATCTACTCGTATATGTAATTTATTTATAATGAGGGTGGCGACTTTAACGGAAAACCGGGAAAACCCCGGAATTGAGTTTAAAAACCGGAAATTTACTTCTGATCGTAGCAAAATTCAAGTTCTCAATATTTTAGTAATTTTTGTCAATTTAGAAAAGTGATTTTTGCTTTATCAACGGTTGCAAGGAATATAAGTGAAAACAATTATGCTTTTTATTTTAGGACAGGGAGTTTCGGTAAAGTAATACAATTTCCCTTGAGACAAGGAATTTTTGACATGAAACGGGAATTTTTTTAAAGAATTCACAGTGGGACTTAGAAGAAAGGAGTTTAAAAAATCCCTGTTCCAAATAAAAATTCGTGACAATTTAAAAGTTTCTTTTCTTCGAAATTTAAAGAAAGAGAGTGCTTCAAATCATTTTTTGTAATTTTCGCAATGGAGTGAAGATGAAGCAGGATCTTTTTTTCAAGCAATAATTTCAAATAATTTTTTAGAGTAAAAGTAGTATTTCAAAAAGTAAATATTTCTAAATTATAGTATAATTTTTTAAACATTTTTCGTTAAAAATTTAAGTTTTTTTCTTAAACAAACAACTAATTGCTGTTGAAAGCTGAGCTCTTTTGTTGAAAATTAATTTTATTTTTGTAAGATTCATCATATTGAATGAAAAATCGCTACGTTTTAAAAATATAACTAGTTTCTTCAAAATCAGTTTTTAACTGAACAATTAACTATTTGAGTAGAAAACATAACTATTTCGTGTGAAAAATTGACCTTTTCTAGTTCAAAGTTCAACCATTTGGATGTAAATTTGTCTTTCTGCATTGAAAATTCATTTATTTCGTTGACAATTTACGTATGCTGTTTTAAAATTGATCTTTTGGGTTAGAAGTAAATTTACTTGGTTGAAAAACAAACTCGTCTGTTGAAAATTATTATTTTTAAATTTAAGATTCATCATTTTAATCAAAAATTAATTTCTTGTGTTGAAAAATGAGCTATTTGCTGTTATAGTATAACGAACAGCCCGAAACTACACATTTTAATTCTATGATTTCGCACTAATAATTTTTAAAAACTTTCAAAACAATAAATAGTTTACTCTGCTACAAGTTTTTATCATTTAAATGGTTAGTTTTACACATCTTTCTGATAGAAATCACTTTCAATAAAATATTTATCGTTTTTGCATTCTGTATTTTTTTTTATTTCGGAAGTAGGCAATTTTTTAATTGTGACGAACTTTGACTTGCAATAAGGATTTTAAATACTTTTATTCTAAATCCCAGTTTCTATTTTTTTTAATTCCCGTTCCATTTCTAAAATTCCTTGTCCGAAGGAAAATTTTATTACTTTACCAACTGCTTTGATAAAATAAAAACGATCATTATTTTCACTTATGTACACTGCAACTGTAGATAAAGTAAAAATTAATTTAATTCCCGGTAATTACTCGTTTTTTCTCGGTCTTTCTCGGTTTCCTGATCAGGTCTATACCCTGATTCTAAATAAATTATGTGTAAATATATATTTTTAGAGAGCGGAAATGTCTAGATGAATTAATAAAAAAGTATATTATAAGGCGAATTATTTTTACTATTATTATTATTATTATTATTATTATTATTATTATTAGTCAACTAATATTATCAATCAATGATTGAAATTTGCAACAAATAAAATTATTTATAAAATCAATACATTACGTTAGCAACATAAACAATAGAAATATATGAATATAATTTAAACTGTTTTCAAAATACTCACCTTTATATTAAATTTTCCTAATATTAAATTACATGCTTTCGTGAATTTTTGGATTTCTAATTACAGCTGCTCTTTTTGTTACTGGAAACTTTGTTCTTCCTTTAATATTCATAAAAATTATTAAGTTTTTAATGAATTTTATTTGTTTGCTATACATAATAACACAAAGACAGGACTACTTGAGCGGAGCGCCATATATTGGATTTAGTTGAACTTCGATACCCCTGCGGATGCTAAGAGATCAGAAAGAATGGGGGCGATGCATAAGACTGGTTTCTAGTTATGAGCATAATTCAAATTACCGGCGGTTGCATTCCGATGTCATGTAATCTAGTTTATCGAATCTCTCTTTTTAACGCATGAATTTTTAGAAAGTTTACTATATTTTTCAAGGCATTATTTATTGCCAAAAAGGGTTTAATGCTCAAGTTATAAATAATGACTGACTTAATGACTTAATATGACTTAATGTCTGACTTAATGACTTAATAAACTGAAATAATGACTACTTTTTGCATATTTGCATATTTTGTTGGCGGGAAGTTAAAATCGAGGTTCTGTTATTTACATTTAAATAATTACGAAACAGACAGTACGAGAATTCAGTAAAAATTTACATATCGACAAAAAATCAATTATCATTTAAATTGTATAGTTCTGTAGCCCATACATAACTGTAGATTCAGTTCTCGTAATTTTTATTTATAATTTCAATAAGTTTTTTTTTTAATTAATGAAATGAAGCTTATTATTATAAATAATAATGTTCAAATGATATCATAATATTTAACTTTAATAATAAAGTAAATCTTTGAAAAATATTTCCAACTTTCTTGATTAATGTCTAGTAATAGAAAATTTCATCAAATAGTTTTTATTTTGATCGAATTAAATTTGTACGTTTTCCTAATGTTTTTTTTTAATTCAGCCAAATCTGAGGATGCTATTATTACGCGTATAGAAAGACATTTTCATCTTAAATATCGAAAAACTTCAAGCTTGGGGAATTTATCATCCATATGCTCTATTTTTCTAGTAATCTAAACATGCCTATGCCCTACCGTGTATTCTTATTAAGGTACGAATTATTCGAGATAAAAATTTATATTCTGAGCAAACGCGGATATCCCTAGCATGCGCAGTAGTGATTCTTATGTATTTTTAAATTAACTTTACATAACCTAAAAATGCATAGAAATAACTACTGCGCATGGCAGAGATATCCGCATTTTGCCACCACTGACTAGGGCTGGGGGATAAGCTATTCGCACAGCAACGTGATTGGTCTTTTCAATTTTGCTCCATAAATAGCTCTTTACTTGCGTGTTCATCGTGAAAAATAATTATTTTCTAAGTTATTATAAAAATAAACTTTTGTCCCATGTATTTCATATTATTGTTTGGCCCTCAGCGCGCAGACATCTTGAATATACCCATCTAATTTGAAATACCTAGTGGCTCAATTTTACAAAGTGCGAGCAATGCACCTTCTAAAGTTCAATAACTATGACGTACATTTCGAAAAGCTGTCAAAATAATAAACAATGCATTTAGACATGGCTATTTTAAATCTTAAAAAGTATTTAAGAAGTTACAAACGAGAAGATTATGCGTCGAATGACGTCGTACATCGTACCCCAAGTGATAGGGAATCTGTACCCTACATAACGGTGCGGCATTCGCACCTCAAAGGTAATTTTTTTTTTTAGGTATATGGTATCCTGATATTGGTGCTTCATTAACATTTTCTTTTTTCTGTGTATTAGGTTGTACAAATATCGCTGTAATTCGATGTTCGTGGTGTAAGAAATCATTATGTTTTAACTGAGAAACATAATTACTGTTTAAAGTTTGAAGAATACATCTTCCATATACTGTCAAGAATTCAGAATATTGTAAATTGGACCTGAACGTATTATGTTTGTCTATAAAATATGTATGCTTTTTTATACATATATACATAAATTCGTCCCCTTATTTGTGTGCATCACGTATTTTCTTCAGATTTTATTGCTCGATTTCAGGCTTATTTTGAACTTTTATATATAATTGAGGGGTCGCTTACCCCCGCTTAATTTTTTTTTTCATGCTGGATAGACTTTATTTTATTTCCTTCGTTATAAAAAAAGAGTATAGGGGTAGCTACACCCATTAACTAAAAAAAAAAATTTTGTCGAAACCAGACATCATTCTTGTGTCAAGTGCAAAATATATTTTTTTAAATTTTTTTCTCAGGGGTTATTCACAAAATACGTTATACGTTCAGGGGGATACGGGGGTTTGTCGAAATATCATTCTCTATGTTAAGAGGAATGAAAAAAGTATCACGAGAGGGGGGGGGGTCAGAAGTTCCTGAACAACGTATAACGTATTTTGTGAATGGCCCCTTATAAATTGAGCAATTTTTAGCACAACTTTAAATATATTTAGGGGTGGTTTATCCCCTTCAGCTTTTTTCCTGTTTTAGAAAATTACGCTATTCATCCTTCATCACGAGAGAGCTTTTCCACTAGGTTTGATCAAAATTATTTGCTTTTTAAACACAAAACTAAACAATCGACTCTTGAGACCCCTATCTTTAAGAGCTTGTTTCGCCCCCTTAAATTGTTTTTCCACAGATGAGAAAGAAACGTTTCGCTAAGTTTTTAGAGTACCACAACATATATCAGGGAGAATAAAATCGGCGAGGGACACCTGGAGTACCGTCCTTGTAACTCTTCCTCTTTAAAAGTAATTATTTTTATTGCTGCGATTCAATTTTTCCTATTGTGAATTTATATTTTACCCATAAACGACAAACTTCGACCCAGTATATATACGTAAAACGCACACTAGTGCCCATTAACATCTTAAACATATAATAAACGTCTAGCCTATCATATATTATGCATATATAATACACACACAAACACCCCCCCCCCCCTACACACACATATATAATATAGTGGTGATAAGCCGCTCCAGGTGTGTCTGCATAAATGCAATATTTAATTTTTTGTTGAATGTATTACATTTTTTATAGAAATGATTTTTGTTGTTCAATTTTAATCCTAATTGATAGTAACAATATCCAACTTTGATTGAAAAAATAGTTTAACTAATCCATGAGTTTTTAAGTTTCAATTATATGTTATCTGTCAAATCGACTGTTTACATGTCAAAGACAGCCAGACACTGACGGAGACGTCACAGCAAATAATATAACTAGAAACCTATTCGTTTTGATTTATGTAATTTTCAGAGGTTGTGTTACCCGGTTTTGTCTCACTACTTATCCTATTTTTTCGAACAGTGCAGTGTTCATAGTACATGCCAGACGATCAATTTCATTCCGCAATTTTACCAAACTTATTTTAATTGCTTTTATACAGATTTCGGATTTTTTGTTTGATCTGAAAATTGCGCAATAAAATGACCCCATTCTCAGGATCAATCGCTTGTCTAGAATTTTCGCGAGAAGAAACTTTCGAGTCAAAAATAGGTTACCTCGCGCTTCGCGCTCGGATATTTATTCTTTGCATTTGGAATGCTTGAAAAATACTTTATTAAAAAGATCTCTTTTAGATGGCAGTATTTATATGCATCTTCATATTCTGAATTGTCTACTTAATTAAGTATAGTCAAAGATTAAGTTTCTCAAAGCTCTGTTGGGTTTGAGGTACACATTCTCATCGTGACACTCGCGCTGCGCGCTCGATTTCAGACAGACATTTGTAAACAGGTTTTGTTGGATTTTTTTTCTCGTAACTTTCGTCGTTTTTCCACGCATTTTTTTTTATTTTACTTTTTTCAACGCTATTTTTCACGAATAAAACAAAAAGAACGCGTCCTATCAAGAAGTGATTCTTAACGAAATTGTAGATCTTTTTTGGGATAACCATTCTTGTTAATTCATCTTTTTTTGTATCCGACATAGTTTGTCCACAAAATGGAATTTCTTATTTTCCATTATTTTTTGTGTAATCAAAATTTGAATTTTCGATTTTTGAAAAAAATCTAAAAATTGGTTATGATAATCTTGTAAGGATTTCCAAAATAAATGTTTTTCTTTTCTTGACTTTTTTCATATCGTGCGTTTTTCGGCTTCAAATTTTGATTTTCGGTTAATTAAAAAAATTTTGAAAACGCTATAACTCTTAAAATTTTCTTTTTATCAAAAAAAGTCGTTAAGATAAATTGTTTGTTCTTTTCAATACTACAAATATCCGTACATAGAATTTTCAAATTCAGAAAGAAGTGGTCTCAAAAAATTTAAAAATGCGCTCACTTTTTGAAATTTTATCAAACATGGCTGGTTAACGAACTCGTTCTTTCTTTTAGGACCTAGAAAAAGTGTGCTGATTTTCGGATTCAGGGGGTGTCGAAACGTAGAGAACCGTTGAAAAAGTGTGATGTGAAATTTCCGACAATTCTAATACTTTCTGAATCATAAATGATGAGAATGTAAAAAACTGATTTCTATAGCCATCAAGATTCTCCTACAAGGGTGAATTGGAACTCAAAACATCTACAGCATTTCTATGAGATCAAAAAACTTCATTTCAAGAGAAGAATATTTGTTTTTCTGGGTTTAAAATTAATTTTTAAAACTTAAAATTGAAGAATTTGATTCAAATTTAACTATATCTACTTTAGAATTCATCTTTCTTTTCATATCATATTTTTGGTAGAGATTCATTCTATTTGGCTGGAAATTTCAGGTTTTCATTGAAAATTCGTTGTTTTGGTTCAAAATTCAACTATTTTGTTTAAAGATAAACCATTTAGTTGAGAATTTATTTTTTTTGTGGAAACTTAAACTATTTTCTTCCAATTTTATGTATTTTGTTGAAAAATCTTATTTTTTGGAAGAAAATCAATCTTCTTGGTTCAAAATTGATTCTCTTAGTATAAATTATGTAAGTTGAATACTGAACGTATTAGTTGAAATTTTATCCATAACGCTTAAAATAAATCGTATAAGAACTGCCGCTGGGCGAGATGAAACTGAAGTTCCGATGAAAGAGGAAAGAGTGAAAGAAATTCGCAAAGTTATAATAGAAGTAATGGGGATTTATGAAGAAAATAAGGAGAAAAGTGGATAGGAAATAGAGAAGGAAATTAGCCGGGAAATAGCTGAACTTAGAGAAAAAATAGAGAAATGGGAAGAAGTCAGGGAACAGTTAGAAGAGATGATGCAGTCATAGGAACAAAAATTAAAGAAGCAGGAAAACAGGGTAGGTAGGGTATAGAAACTATAAAGCTCGAACCGGGATTTTAGAGGGGGCGAGAGTGGAAACGCGGAGAAGGAAAGACCGAGAAAAATAGAACAAAGAATAAAAAAGAAAGAGAAGGAAGAAATAAAAAGAAAGATAGTAATAAAGAGTATAAGATTAGAGGGGAAGGAGCTGAAGGAAGGAGTGGAAGAAGTAATAAAAGCGATTGGTGCGAAGGTAGAGGTAGAGAGAGTGTGAAGTGTAGAAAGGGAAGAGCGAAAAGCGGAGAGAATTGTACTGGTGATAATAAAGAAATGGGAACATAAGTGGGGAGTGATGACAAAGACGAGGATGTTATATGGAAGCTTAGAGAGAATAGAGGACGATTTGACAAGGGTTGAAGGGAAGATGCAGTATCAGTTAAGGGAAATTGCGGAAGAGGAATGAAAAAAGGGTAGAAGAACATAATTTAAGTATGGGAGAATACAGATAGATAGAGTATGGTGGGATTGAAGTGAGAAGTAAGAAGTGAGGTGCAGGGAATTTAGGAGAGGAAGAAATGGGAGTGTGGAGTATGGAAATGGAGGAGAAAACATGGGAGCATGTAGAGGAAGGATGTAGGAGAGGAATGGAAGATAATGGAAGCTGGAAAGAGAATGTGGTTAAGATTCTAGGGTAGGATGGATTAGGAGAAGAATGGATGAAGGAGTTGGAGGGTGCTAGAGGAGCGAATGAGAGAAAATGGAAGAATGCATGTGAAAAAGGTAAATTGGAGGTATACAAAGTGAAAGAAAAAAGAAATGGAAGTCGTTTAGATTACAAGCCCAAAGATTGTATCAATCTTTTGGAATTAATTAAAAAATCAATTTGAAATGTGCTTGCTGTTCAATCCCCATAAGCAATTTTATACGCTACACTTAGTCGCTTATATAGATTTTCTGACATTAGAGAGCTGTCTACTTGAAGGATCAAATTACTCTTCCTCAATCTGGAACTTTGAAATTTCCGTTTACCAAATATAGCTTGTGTACATACTCAGGACAAAATATCTTTCTAGAATAGTGATTACTTCGGAAATGAGTACCCCGTGAACATCATCAACTCATCCTTTGACTGATATATTGAAAATTTTAGTCAAGCATGATTGGGTACTCGACCAATAGTCAACACAAACAGTTGTCCTAGTGTGATCATTTAAGTAGATTGATCGAAATTTAGCAAATTTGGCCTTACTTTGTACTGAAGGAAAATTTTTCAGATGGTCTAAAGGTCTTGAATGAAAAAAAAAAATCAGTTTAAATGTTTTTTACCTGGATATTTCTGATTTATCAAAAATCTTGTTTGTTGAAAAACACCGAGTCTACTAAGTACCACTTAGTGCTTCTTTCTACAAGAGAAAAAACCATTTTTTTACATTCATGAATCCCTGTTTGCAGATCATAGAAAGTTTATCCAAGGATAGTAAATAGGTCAATCGAAATATTTTGAAGACAAGAACAATTACGTCAAATACAGTGTGACGTCCCGAGTCTATTATGAAAATTAATTACCAATAGTAATTATTTTATATTGTAACATAATTTATTCTTTTGAGACATTTGTTTAATTTTCAAACATTTGTTTTTCAGTGGAATTTGAAGTTTTCATTAAAAAAAAATATCTAATGATTTTTTAAATTCCATTGTGTGGCTAAATCGTAGTTCTAGAAATGTATCTAAAACTGTTCCATTTCTCGACGGATTTAATTTTCTCTGTTCAGGAAATTGATCCCGAATATCTGCATGGACACCACTCCTGATAGAGTATTAAATCTGAAAGTAAAGATTTTATTAGACTTTAATTAAAAATGAATTTATGATTTTTTTTTCTAAAGATAAAATTTGAGATGTGGCATCACAAAAGCGTAAGGAGAATTTCTGTTTTAAAAATTAGAGTAGCTTTTCTTCAAACTTTAAATTAAAATCTTCGGCCTAATTATTCAAAATTTTTTATATCTAAGAAATCCCTCTAATTAATCCTCACCGTCTAACACTCACTAATTAAATTCTGACTGTCCAGGATTGAGTCTTTTAAATTCGATTGTTTTTACTTTTTTTTTAGCTATATGCTATTTCCATATTGTTATGGATTTTTGATCACATGCTAGGATTTAACTCGATATCCCAGAATTCAAAACTCCACATATTCAAATTAGTGAATCGTCTGCACTTCATATTAGGGCAGTCTACAATCGACAACAACTGGCACATATTTTAATTACATAAAAGTAATCCGCATTAATTGCGAACCTTATAGATTAGGCTCCTAATCTCCCGAATGACTATGGGTTGAATAAGAACTTCATCCACTGTTCTCAAGAATGTGATACTTTTAATGTTCAAAGATCTGTGAAAAAATTGCACACTTTTAAATAATTTATAATCCTTGTATTATCTTTTGTAAACTTAACCCTAGACGGATCCTATACATTTTTTGCCCTCACCAGCTCCTGTGGGTGACAAATGTCACCCAGGTTCCACAAGACCGCCCTATGTTCGCCACACATAGGTTATCTAGGTAAATCAGCCAGATCATTTCTAGATGGAAAATTTAGCTAAAACAGCCAAAAATCTAGGCGACACAGCTATATGTTCTTAGAAGACGAAATCCAGCTTAACAATTAGCTGGGACCGCTAGACCATTTTTTTCAGTAGGACTGCATATACATAATTATCAATACTGATTGGACATTGCAACTCACGCAGATGTACTATTTTTTGCAAGGTGTATCCCAAATATTTCTTATTTATCCCATGTTATCAACACTTTATCATCCACGTATACCCTCTCCCATATTTCGAGTCTTCATTCGGAATCTGATATGTACCAGATGTATTTCCGTTTCATTATTCCCAACTCTTTGACTATTTCTTCCCTTCTTTTATCCTCCTCTTTATTTCCTTAATTAACATATTTTATAACATATTTTTCTTCTTTCCTAACTTTTCTTTCAAGCACTACTAACAAATCCGTAACATCTCTTTCCTATTCTAGCATAACCATATCCTAATTAACTATTTTTATTCTTCTCGTTCTATTTACTACCTTTTCCCTTTTATTCATTTTGATACTTTCTTTCTGACTTACTTCTTCATTTTACAATCCTCATCCCATCCACATCTATTCCCTCCTTCACTAAATTCTTTTTTTCGTGTGCACAATAATCCTCTTTTTGTTTGTTCTATCATTATTTTCATTGTCTCGTTTACATTTCCCTCTCCAATTTCGATATTTCTCACCCTTTCTTCAAACTGTTCTTTTTTTCTATTTACCAATCTTCTCATTCTACTCTTCTTACCTTTGCTTCTTTTTATTTATATTTTTATTAATTTTTCCTCCCATTTTTCTCAGGCTTACCTTTACGTAAGTAATTAACGTTTTCTTTCTCTTTCTCAGCACGTAAATTTCCCTTTCTCACTCCTCTTTATATTAATTTGAAAGAGAAATCATCTCATCTTCTTCAAGCTCTTTAACAATTTATTTTTCCCTACATTCAATATATTGTCTTTGGATTTTATTCCTCTCTTATTCCATTTTTCCTTCTGCTACTATTGACACTCGTTTTTTGTTCTTTCATGTCTTTCACACCCTTCCCTGCTAAACATTAGTTTTTTTCTGATATCGCCATTCCTCCCATTGCTTTATCCTTTTTATTCTTTCACTTTGCAATCTAAACGCCTGTTTGGATTGAATGGAATATAGATTTTCTAAACTAAACACAATTCTGGTACATTTCAAATAACATACTCATTTCTGCGTGAAAAATTCATAAAGTGATACCAGTAGGTCGTGAAAACTGATGAAAACTTCGATAGCAGATCAATGGATGTATCTAAAAAAAGCCTATAAATCTATGATAAAATTTAAATAGTGCAGTAAAAATAAGTAAAATATATCTAAAACGTTCCCTGAACAGAAATATACATTCAAAAGAAAAGAATTTTTATTTCTTTGATCTTACTCAAAATGTATTATAATTGAAACGCAATCGGCGTTACAATTTCAGCAATATTATAGCAGAGAAAAGAAGTAGATTTCATGCACTCCGCATGAATGGAGCCTCTGGGGTTCTGCTAACAAGGGGTTTTGGCTACCACTACGTTCGTTATTACATTTTGAACAAAACAGTGCTCATTGGTATCAAATGGAACTTTATTTACTAACTGTTTTAATTGAATTTGACGCTTCTGCATTAATTTAAAAAAATTAATTTAATATAAAATTAGGAACCAATTGTTACTTACTCAAGAACGTATTCTAGGGTGGTCTAAGAAAATTATATAAAGTAAAACTTTCACCTATTTTAATGATCGCCTAGTTTAACGTTCACCTATTCGATAATCTCTATCCACGCTCATTCGAAATTGCGCAGTTCCGTCAGCTTCCACCACGGTTCATGTACGGGATGTACGGTCACGCCCGTATCAGTGGCTGAACAATGAGTCAAAAAAGAGACCCGAAGAACGAGAAGCCCGTGTTGGTTTGAATTGAGTATTTTAGTATGACTTTAAGTATATATAGTATTTAGCCAGACTAGTAATATTTTTCAAGTGTAGAATCTACTTTTTTAGTCATATTATATTTTCGTGTCGATTTACGACCTTACAGTGTAATGAAATACAATCAACTATTCGAAATTTGATGTTAGAGTATTTGATGTTAGAGCATGTACCACGACTAAGAAAATACATTCCACACTTGAGAAATATTAAATATACTAACCTTCCTGACTTCTGACATTTCCACTTATCCTGGAATTTTATACTTGAAAATTCAGAACTTTATAACCTACGTACTTTTACGTTTAGAATATTTTATCAATAAAAGTTCTCTGCACTTTTGTCAAGCACTGTACTGAACTTCCTGACATTTTCACCTATCCTGCCATGTATGTGACGTCATGTCACAAAAATCACTTTTCCGCGAAATGTATGAGTCGATTTTTGATTCTATTACATTGATTTTCAATTGGAAAATTGTCGTTTGTCCACAAAAGCACTGGCAAAACACTACACATGCATAATAAGATACGAATTTTTCAAATGCGCAAATCAGGGCCACATGAAGCGTTTCCAATTGGAATGCATACCATTGCGCAGTCTTAATATCTGATTACAGCGGATTGCGCCCTCCCGCAAGTTCCGCGAGTTCCTATAATCAAATTTAGCGTATTTATCTGTATCATTATTGATCATTTTTATTGATACAAAATAAAACCGCACTTTTCGGCACATCTTCAGTTGAAAAAGTTGCTTACGGCACCCTCATTGATACAAGAACGGAGTAGCCAATGAAAATCGCTTGATAAAAATAGCTTGCCGACTCGCGGTAGAGGTGGGGACTCATCCAGCCTTAGAACAATTGGTCGTGTACGTTTCACAGCCGTTCAATTTCTCAAAAATTCTGCACATTTTGAGGAATTACTTAAAGATTCTAGAATATTTTTGAATGGTAGATTTTTGTTAACTACATCAGAATACCCTGGAATATTTCCAAATTCTTTAGTATCTTTTGGAATGTTCTAGGTCTAACTTGCTCTAAAATATTCTGAAAAAGAATATTTCCCGATTTTTTTTGAAAATATTCAAACTGTATTACCATGTCATTTGATAATAATCATAACTGTTTCCCTTAACATTCATACAAAATTATCACAACCTTTACGCGGGATGGTATAATAATACTCAAGCTAAAATTGTTCCCTGCTACTTTAAGGCCAACATTTTCTGCTAGACCTATTCAGAATAAATAACTACTTTAGGCATTACCAGCAAACCTGCAAGCAGATGTTCTATTTCTTCATACGATAAGTAAGATGACCTCGAAGAAAGGCAATTAAAGATAATAACTGAACCACTCATCAGTCGTTTCCGCTCAACATTTACCAAACTGAAAATGATTCTTTTTGGGCTTTTCAGCGTGTATTCGAAAGTTTTTCAAGTAATAAATTTTGCATTCGCTAAATGGAAGAAAAAAATTAACACGGTGCACCTTTGACCGGCTGGCAGCCGACAGAAAGGTAAAATGTATTGTGAACGTTTCCGTCACGTTGTGCCATTTGTAATGAGCATGGAATGACCATGTATTTTTCTTGAGCAGCGGCTGTTTAAAACTGTGTAAAGTTATTTCCAAATCAATTTCACTTCTTCTATACACTTCTATAGCTTTTGACAACCTTCCCAATTAATATAGAATTTATTGTGCTTTCCATTCCATGTCCAATAAGTTGGCAACGCCATTTTTTTTCATAAAAAAAACAAAAGTTGTGCTGAATTGTGTTAGGTTTGTGCCCAAGTGTGCCACTAACGATTTAAAAAAAGTTTAAACTTTAGTCAGAATTAAAAAAAGATTGTTGCTGGGCCTGAAACGCCATTTTGTTGTTGTTTTTTTTTAATAAGAGTTGTGCTGAATTGTGCTAGGCTTGTGGTCCATCGTTCCGCAAATTAAAAAAAAATTTAATATTGGAGCCTAAAAAACTTTTCCAGGTCAGAAACGCCATTTTGTTAAAAAAAAAAAATGCTAAATTGTGCTAGGTTTGTGCTCAATTATGCCGTAATTTTTTTTCTTTTTAATACATATTTAAACCGAAATTAAGAAAAAACTATTATTCGGGATATTACAAACAAGAATTTTTAAAATGCAAATTACAAAAATCGGAAAATTGTGTTGGATTGTCCTACGTGTGCTGAGTTGTGTAAGACATATTTTTTGAAGCGAATAACGCTTAGGAAGAAAAACTCAAATCAAGCATAGGAGATGTCAAAATAACAAACGTTTTTAAAAATAATTTGGAACTGTTTCAATTTTTATTATTTGGTTAAACTATGCCCCCAACGCCCTAGCGAGAAATACTACAAATGAGCAACAGCGTGAAAAGCTCACATCTTTTTTGTGAAATCTCATCTCATCTTGTCTCATATAAGCGAGCTCCTAGAAAGCTTCTAGAAAGACCTCACTTGCACGCGTTTTTTAATACTAATTATTAAAATGATGTCTAATAAGTTAAGAAGCAGCATATTTCAAAACTCGCCTCAAAAGAATAATTGAATTACGAGTATATTAAAAACAATTTCCGAATATAAGTATCAGATTTAAGAAAGATTTTTGTATCCTTTGAGATATATAGTTATTATTTCTTTGAAATAGTTTTAATGTATATAACGAAAATTTTAAAGGGGATTTTCAAGGAATTGCAAAGATATTTGAAAAGATTTGCAGCGGTTTAAGGCCCGATTTTAAGATTTTTGAAAGACTACAAGGAATTTTTGAGACCGTTGAAATATTAATAATTGTTTTAAATACCAAGCAAAATTCAGAACAATTGTCAGATTTTCGAAATTCGCAACTTTTTAAAATTGTTTAATTTAAAAAATTATTCTGATAAAAAAGAAACTAGAATTTCATTAGTACACATAGACCTAAATAAAAAGTGTGAAGGGCATTAATTATTTTGCATGCCTAGCACAACCCAGCACAACTTTGAGATTTCCGAAATTCACATTTTGAAAATTATTTGATTTTCAAAATTATTCTGAAGAAGAAGAAACTAGTATTTCATCAAAATATATAGACCTGAATAAAAAGTGCGTAGAACAAGAATTATTTCGCACGCCTAGCACAACCCAGCACAACTTTGAGATTTTCGAAATTCACATTTTGAAAATTATTTGATTTTCAAAATTATTCTGATGAAGAAGAAACTAGTATTTCATTAAAATATATAGACCTGAGTAAAAAGTGTGTAGAACAATAATTATTTTGCACGCCTAGCACAACCCAGCAAACTTTCAGATTTTCGAAATTCGCATGTTTAAAAAATTTTGTGTTTCAAAAATTATTCCAATGAAAAATAAACTAGAATTTCATTAAATAATATAGACCTAAATAAAAAGTGTGTAGGAGAATAATTGTTTTGAACGCCTAGCGTAAGCCAGCACAACTTTCAGATTTTCAAAATTCGTAATTTGAAAAAAAATTTTATTTAAAAAATTATTCTAATGAAAAAGAAACTAGTATTTCATTAACAAATATTGACCTGATTGAAAAGTGTGTAGGTATATAATTTTAGGAAAAAGAAAATGGCGTTGCCAAATTCTTGTAAATTTACATTCCTTGTGATTTTCTTCATGATACAGTTTTCTGCCATTCACTCTACTTCAGACCCTCAAAGAAATATGATTTTTTCCAAATTTTCTCTCTCGAAATTTTTACTTTTTTCGTCCGTCGTCAGGGCATTGAATTGTCCCGTTTAACCTTTTAGGTATATGAGAAAATTCATATATGCGTTATAGGGTTAATAATAAAGATAATAACCTTCTTTTTTAATTTATCTGCTATATCATCAGAGATTGTACCTTACCGACAGTAGATCAACCCTCCAAACCATGAGGGCAGAAAATCTACACAATATTGATCAAGTTAACACCTAGCAAAAATTAGCGTTATGTTCTTGAATTAAGAGTTCTTATTTTGATCCCTCTAATAGCTTAATTGGAAAAGCACCTGACCGGAAATCAGAAGTTTTGTTGTTCGATTCCCAATGGAGTGAAGATGGAGTAGGATCTTTTTTTCAAGAAATAATTTTAATTTGATAATAACCTTCATAATCCACGATGAAGAATATAACTTGCCTGAATTAAAGTGGATCATCAACTGAAATTTCAGGCGTCAATAATGCTTTCTTGAGAGACGATAAACTAGCGCTGGTAATAAACTTTTTAAGTAAAAGAAGGCGTATAGGCTCATAGTGCACATTTTTATCCTCGCGTTTACTTTTATAATAAACCGTAAAGTTGTAAAGTTTTCTTAATCTTATAACATCCTGTGTCTTGCATGAGGACCTATTTTGAGAGTTGTATTTTAATCCTTGATTATAATTCGGTACACAGGAGAGCTATTTAACTTCAGAGTTTCAATGAAAACCTCAGACTTATAATGAGCGACGTTTCGAATTTCATAGTTCCTTGCCCTCTTAGTGGCAAAGCGGAACCTTTTTTGTATCAAACAAGATTTGATGAAAAAGCAGTTTTATTTATGTTCCCCAGAAATAAATGTGAAGATTTAGTTTTAAAATTATTTTTTTACGAGGAGATAAATTTGTGAATGTTATTGAAAGGATCTATATATTAGACTCATTTTTAATCGAATGATAATATCAAAATAATTTCAATGAACATAAAAATTGATTATATTCTGCTTATAACAATGACTGCTCTTTGAAAAAAGTGGATCATATTTTCTAGCTACATTGTATTGCAAAATAAAAATATATGATAACGACTAACGACAACTGCAAATACTCTCGGGAAATTCTTTACCGGAATATATTTGTCAGGAGAGGGTGGTTTTCCCGTCCCGTTCCGTGTCCATCGACGATAGGTTTCATCTGCATTTCCTTTTTCTATTTTTTCCCTTACATTCTCTAGAGATTCTTCTTTTATTTTCCCAACTCTTTTTGCACAAATCTAGAGACTACTTTGAGCCAATGCGTGTGGCAAAAGGTAGGCGTGCGCCTTTAAAATATCTACATTAAATCCTGTGGAGTAAAATGTTTTTCTGAATTAACATCTTAATGTTTTTCAAATGCACGATGCATGATACTTTTCAGAAGCATATTCTGAGTGTATAATTTGGATTTTACATTTCCCAGTGATCTGATTTTTCGTAATAATGCCAGAGTATGTTTCAAGGTTTTCATCATTTTTAACATTTTATTTTAATGAAAATTCCCTTTGATTCTCAAAAGTACCATCAGAGTTCTTAGAATTTTAAATTTGAATCAATTTTATTCTTGGGAAATATAAAAAGTGAGAATTGGCGATTAAAATTTGATTTAGATTGTTATCAATCAGTAT
>NC_046658.1:51588536-51590979 GCF_010883055.1 Belonocnema kinseyi | reverse complement strand
CCCAGTGACTTTTTCTTATTTCCAAACTTGAAAAAATGGCTCGGTGGACAGAGATTTCCAGACAACGAAGACGTCATTGCCTCTGTAAGTGCTTATTTTGACTTTACCCAAAAAAAATTGTTTTTATACTTCATTCTAAGGACTTATTGAACTACCCTCGTATATTAAATACGTATCATTTATGACTCATACAAACATTTATGTGATATGGATGCAATTTCAATTATTAGATATAATTTCTTTTACTAAATAAATAATTCATTCACTTCCAGGCTTCAAAATAAGGGGACTTCTTTAGCTCGAGCGGCATGAGCTCTTGTAGTTTTCAAAATTTGTTTAGATCATTAACTTTTAGAAATTCATCTAGCGTAAGAAATTTGAGTCAATTTGATTGAAAAAATATTTTCAGAATTCTTCTTTTTATCCTGTCAGGGTTCATTAGCGCTCACTTCGAAAAAATAATGCGCCCTTATTCGATCCGAGCTCAATTATGGAAAGATGTTGAAGTGGAAGTTTTTTTTACGTCCGGGAATGATAAATACAAATTTTCAGGATTGAGAAAAAATAATCTTTTTGCAATTCTTGTTTAATATTATTCCTCAATAGATATACAAATTATTTACTTTGAAGACACTATAGATAGAAGGAAAAGAAAAATAGTATCATATAGAAGAAACCTTTTAACTTTTGATTCAATACTATTAAATATTTAAACATATAAGCTTGGATTTATACAGCTTTTGAACGATATATATTTAATACTTTAGTACATATTGAAAAAATTTATTTTTAATTATTTACAAGGTTTTAAAACTTTTAAAGCTTTTGATGTGATACACTATTTTTTACGAATCAAGGGTCAATAATAATAACATTTTCCGAGTCCTAAAAATGCTAAACCCATTTGTGATTAATTTGTTCCAAAAACTGAATTTATCATATTTTAAAGGATGTTCTTTTGTTTTTAGCTTTCGTCTTGTAAGTGAATGATCAATGTTGGTTTAATTGTTAATGCAAGATATGAAAGAAGAAATCATAAAGAATCCAAAATTGAGTGTTTTATTTTATTATCATTATATGGACGATACCTCAGTATGCTTACTGAAGAATCAGGTTCATAAAATTGTTTAAAAATTTAACAGTAAAGGTGGAGCTTTAAAATTTACATTAAAAGAATCTATTAATGAAAGAATCAACACTTATATTTAAAAAATGATATACTGGAACAGATTGGTACCTTAAGGCTTAAACCGATATACACCAAACGCTCGCTGTCAGTCCCCCGTTTTCAGCCTTCCTAGAACTGCTTGCCTCTATTGTTTCTCAGGAGAACAGGTCGAGACTTCATACTTTTATTATAAATAATATAAAATGAAGATTCCAACACGTAGAAAAATACAAAAAACTGTACAAATTAATACTTCTAATTAATCACTGGAATTAATTTAACTGCTGATTTTAATTAATAGTTTCACTAGACGATAAAAAACCTTATTTTCCAATGACGAGAATATATGTAGGGTAAGGTGGGAGGCAGCGCCAACTAGTGAGGCAAAGGTGATTTTCCTTATAGCATGTCTATTATTTAACAATTTTAGTTCTACTTTGCTTCAAATTAATCTATTTTATCAGAGAGATAGTATTCCTTACTAAAATCTTGAAAATTGACGTTGCAAAAGAAGAATTATACAGAAAACAGTTTTGTACCGGGAAAGAATGGAAGTTTCGCTGACAGAAATGTAAAGTTTTTAACTTTATTGACAATACTTGCAATATAAAAATCTGATATTTTCACAAATAAAACAATATCACACAATCTAATCATATTAATTAGACGTAATTCAGGTCCAAAATATAATAAATCTTATAAATAAGTGAGGCTTGGCCAGAGGGGCAGGGCCAACGAAAATAATATTTGCAAGTGCTTAGGTGAAACCATGGACATAGGAAACAATGGACTAGGCATGCCATTGCGGGGGTGATGCTATGAGGAGGGAGGTCCGCCACTCTTTGATGTCCCGCGACAAACATGGCAGCGCCCACATGTTTATATTTGCATTCACAGTTTGTCGGCAAAAATGCTCGTGCGCATAATCAAATGGCATATCGTAAGATGGTGGCTCTCCCCACTCATGGAATTCTTCCCCTTCCCGTGGATTCAACCCAGCTCGCGCAAGTTAGGGGGGCCCGTTCATTTTTCGGAACGGATAAAATTTAAGAAAGGTAAAATTTCAGAATGGGTTATAATACATAATGGTAAAACTTAGAAATACCAAAAATTCGGAAAAAGGAATAAATCATAAATCCAAAACTCTGAATAGTATTTATTCGGAAACCAAAGAAGCGGAATGGGTAAACATTCGGAAACGTTAAAATTAGGAATGTGAACAATTAGGAATAAGTAAAAATACGGAGAGGAAAAATTCGGAAAGTAGAAAGATTC
>NC_046658.1:51584216-51588436 GCF_010883055.1 Belonocnema kinseyi | reverse complement strand
ATCCATTTTCACATTTGTGAATCTTCGAAATACTGTGAAATTGTTGCATAAAAAATGCAACTTTTGGAATTTCTATTATTTTGTATGATGTCAAAATTTGAATTTTTGATTTTTCAAGAAAATTAAAAAAGTTGTTATGATAATCTTGCAGGGCATTTTTAAATCAAACTTTTTCTTTTCTTGCTTTTTTCATATCGTCCGTTATTTGGCTTAAAAGGTATATTTTCGTGTGTTTTTTGGAATTTTTTAAAAGCGTGAAGTCTGGTAATTTTTGGTCTTATGAAAAAAGTCATGACAATAAGTTGTTAGATATTTTAATACCATGAATAACCGTACGGAGAATTGTTGAATTTTGAAAATAATGATCATAAAAATATTCAAAATGTTCCTACTTACTAAATTTTGATTCAAAATGGCTGGCTAACGAACTTGACCTTTACTTTAGGACACATAACGAGCGTACCAAAAGATAATCTAATAGATTAATTTTTTCAAAAGTATCGTGTTCACAGACAGACATACATACAGACAGACATACATACACACATACATACATACAGACAGACATACAGATGGGCAAACAGACATAGACATACACATGCGTAAAAACCAGTTTTTCGGATTCAGGGGGTCTCAAAACGTCAAAATTTGACCAAAACTGGATTAAGGGGGGGGGGGGGTTTACACAAATCTAATACCTTCTCTGATAAGAATGTAAAAATCTAATAGATATAAAATTCAATCGAGACAATAGGGGGTGCTGTGGATATTCAGAGCATGTCTTCCAGGAATACAATTTCTATCTGGATCAGCAATATTCTTTATCATTCAAACTACAATGTACTCCTAAATAATAGATCCCGACCAGTTGTACATCAAACAATTTTTTTTCTGAATTTGCAAATGTCAGAATTCTTCAGTTGGAAAATTTGTATCTATGCTAGAATATGACGGCACGATTACAAATTTATTATCAAGACTAAACATTATTCTACTAAGGGGCCATCCATATACCACGTGGACAATTTTACGCAGCTAACAGCTAACAGCTGTTGGTGCATTTTGCAACAATTTATCGTTAAATCATCGAAAGTTCGAGTGAATAAACGTCATTTTAGTACTCTTCAAACCCACGGAGAATGATTATTTGGATGCTACAAGCTAATGAGAAGTTTGAATGGCTGCTCCTGAGCGGTGCCAAAGTTGACTGGCAGTCTGTCGAAAATGTAAAAAATTCAAGTGAAAAAACGTCATTTTAGTATTCTTGAAACCCGTTGGGGATGATTTTTCAGGTGCAAAGAACTACCAAGAAGTTCGAGTGGCAGCTCCTAAATGGTGCCAAAGTTGATTGGCAGGCTGTTAAAAATGTCAAAAGTTCGAGTGAAGAAACGTCATTTTAGTACTCTTCAAACCCACGAGAAAGATTGTTTCGATGCTAAAAACTAACCAGAAGTTTGAATGGCTGCTCTTGAGTGGTGCAACAGTTTACTGGTAGGCTGTCAAACATGCCAAAAATTCGAGTGAAGAAACGTCATTTTAGTACTCTTGAAACCCATTGTTGCGAGCTGTGCATTTACTTAAAAAGTGAGATTTTTTGTAGTTTCTTTTTTTTCATATACATATTAGTTTTCGAGTAGTATCCTATAGATAAAAATTTTAGTTAATGAAAAGGACAAAACTTTCATTCGGTTGCTGATTAAAATGTCAGTAAACTTTGGACCTAATCAGAAGCTGCTAGTCAAATTCTTTGTTAGTTGTTTGCACCCAAACGATCATCCTCAATGGGTTTAAAAAGTACTAAAATAACGTTTTTTCACTACAATTTTCGACATGCTGGACAGTCTTCTAGTCAAATTTGGCACCACTGAGGAACAGCCAATCCATTATGATCTTACTTTTTAGCACCTAAAAAATCATCCCCAATACGTTTCAGAAGCACTAAAATGACTGCTCTAATTTTCATCCAGTCATTTTGTATATGCTTGACGGTCTGTCAGTCAACTTTAGCACTACCGAGAAGCTGCCAGTAAAATTTTTTTTTAGTTTTCAGCATTCAAACAATCATTCCCAATGGGTTTCAAGAGTACTAAAATTGAAGTTTCTTCTCTAGGATTTTTGGCATGTTTGACAGTCTGCCAGTCAACTTTGGCACCACTCAGGGGCTGTCAGTAAAACTCCTTATTAGTTGTTTGCACCGAAACAATCATTCCATATGGGCTTCAAGAGTACTAAAATAAAGGTTCTAATTGTCATCCTGTCATTTTTTATATATTTGATAGCCTGCTAGTCAAGTTTGGCACCACTCAGGAGCTGCCAGTCAAAATTTTTGTTAGTTCTTTGCACCTAAAAAATCATCCCCAATGGCACCACATTAGCATTTAAACACAAATTAGCATTTAAACAATCATTCTCAATAAATTTCAATAGTACTAAATTGACGTTTTTTCACTTTAATTTTTGACGTGTTTGTCAGCTTGTCAGTCAACTTTGGCACCACTGAGGATCTGCCAGTCAAACTTCTTGTTAGTTTTTAGCATTAAAACAATCATTCCACGTGGGTTTGAAGAGTAATAAAATGACGTATTTTTACTCGAATTTTTGACGTGTTTGACAGTTTGCCAGTCAACTTTGGAGCCATCGAGAAGCTGTCAGCCAAACTTGCTGTTAGTTATTAGCATTCAAACAATTATCCCCCATGGGTTTCAAGAAGACTAAAATTATGTTTGTTCACTCGCATTTTTGACCAGTTTAACGATAAATTGTTTGCAAAATGCACTAACAGCTGTTAGTCAGTCAAACAATTTCGAACTGTTGACTATGAAAACAAACGAATCTGAAATTTTAGTGAGTACTAAAATGACGTCCATAGAATTGTAGCGAGCTTCCGGACCACAAGTCCAAAAGCGCGAGTACAATATAAAAGTTCGAGTATACCTTGTCTCATTTCAGTATATTTTCCACAGATTTAGAGAAATGAGTGTACACGTGGATTCTAGCCCGACCCCCCGGTCCCCCTCGTGGTCAAGCGTGGAATTTTGCCATACTCCCCCCCCCCTCCCCCCTTAAGTGTCCACGTGGTATATGAATGGCCTCTAATATAAATTTTTTGCCTTAAAAGTCATATAAATTTAACAGTTTAATTAAGAAGATAAGCATTTTGAAATCATTATCAATAACTATATTTTATATTTTTAATAGCAGTGCTAAATTCCTGTATTATATGCAAGTTAGGTATATTTTCGGTCGATATTTGAACAAGAAATGTTAACTAGGTCATGAAAAATTATGCATAGAATATAATATCCAATATTATGACTTCCCATGTGAATATTTATTCAGATTTAATTAGCTCTAGCCTATTGCTTTTAATTTTTTTTTAAATTGACTTAAATGCGGCTCCTGAACAGGTCAATAGCAGTGGTTCATTTGAAATCAAGCATATTCCTAGAATCCATTTTTATGCCGTGCACGCAAGGAGACAATATCTACCACCCTTTGTCTTTTCAAGCACATATTCTTTTTCTCGGTATTTTATTTCCTTACCTTCTCGTTCTCTATTTTTCGTTCTCATCCTTTTATTTTATCTCATACCTTTTTCTCCTGCTTTCCCTTTCTTCGTTGATTCTCCCTTTTACTTTCCTATAGTAAACGCTTCTTTTTCTGTTTGTATCTGTACTTCTCAGTCGGCCATCTATCCGAATATATGGCCAACAGCTTGTATGTCGTAACAATCTTTGATTTCATAAAACCAAACGATTTAGCCGGAGGACGATGACTTCCAAAAGTTCATCGTAAATCTAAGAGATCAACATTACTGCAAGCTTGACAACTTTTTCGTATCGAGTGAAAGGTGGGTGCCCTAAATAGATCTATAAAATAAAAATTCCATTCTGTAAAGATTGCATATATATTAGGTTCAAGGAAATACGGATAGGAGCAATTTCGATAAAAAAAATTTCAGTCGGAGAGTTTGATTATCTGGAATTTAGTACATAGTCAGATTCGAAGTTTATTCCAATGAAATAAATTTTTCGACCCGAGAGGAATTAAAGTTTAAATGAGAATTGAATAAAAGTTTCCTGTAGTTAAGAAAAATTTATTGGCGAATGTGAGAAATACCATTTTCTAAAGTGGTTCATTCAGTTCAGGTTAAACGGAAATTTGTTTGGGAGTTTCTTAGCACAGGCAGAAATAAAATTATTGAAAGAAAAATTTATATT
>NC_046658.1:51582501-51584116 GCF_010883055.1 Belonocnema kinseyi | reverse complement strand
AAAAATCGCTAAGACTGCTCAGTAGACCATATGCGTAAAGTTTAAGTCATAAAAAACTTGGAAATGAGCAAATTCAGTTTATGGAAAAACGACAAAAGTTGCGATAAAATGTTTAATATCTTAATTTTTTTGAAAGAACGCGCATTTTTTTAAACGGAACAATGAAACTACTACTACATTATCTACTACTACTACATTATCGAGCTCGAAGCATGAGATAAATATATTATCGAGCGCGAAGCGCGAGAACAAACAGTCGCGGGCCCTTAACGCGACCAAACTTGCGAGCTGCGGGAAACCTTCTGATAGAGAAATATATTTTTCTTATCGAATTTCAAAAAGCTTTTCAAAAAGCCTGATCAAACTATAATACCTCAATAACTCAATTTAAGAGATCAATATGTAAATTAATTAACAATGTTGTAAGACATCAGTCAAAATTCATGTGGCTCTGTTTTGGAGTCTATATTTTAATAAGTGAGATTTCACTGTTATTCATTGAAGATTCTTATAATTTACAGGAAGATTTCACTGTATCAAATAGCAAGGCATAGTTCACTGAATTAAAAAAGTTGGTATTTACATTGAATAACAGGGAAATCGTACTGATTCTACTTTGCGGATGAGAAACGATTCAGTAAATGATGATTTCACTTGTTTTTTAGATATAGTTGATATAAAGTAAGTTTCTTGTGTTTTTGGCCTTTGATGTTATAAATAAATATAAATCAGTATGTAATTAATTAGGTATTAATTAGGTATTTGTAATTAATTAGATATTTAATTGCTTACATAGGGTGAGAGGAGAGGGGCAGCGCCAACCAGTTAACAGTCAATGATTTTTTTAAAGTTACTAAGATGTTGAATTGATCCATTTTTTTCTCATTTCGAGTTCTGTATTTCGTCGGCTTTGCCCCTCACCTGAGGGAAAAGACGTCTACAGATTTTTATGAAAATCAAAACATTTAAAGATAAGAAAATATTATGGTTTGCTTCTGTGGTATTTTATCTAGTGGAAAACTTAGCTTACAAGATATCCAACAAAAAGAATAAGTTCTTGCGAATGAAAATAGAGATAGCTGTAATATAACCTCTTATTCGTTGACATTCAACTAGAAACAGACTTTACGCAATGTTTTTACTGTGATATTACAACAAAACTGCATACTGACCGGATTGATAATAATAATATTTAATAATTTCATCCATTCAGCCCACAAGAAAAGTTGCTGTACATTACCGATCATTTATCGACGGAACTTGTGACACGTGTTTCACCCATGGACATAGGAAACACGGGACTAGGCATGCCATCCTAACTTGGGGGCCGTTCATTTTTCGGAACGGTAAAAATTAAGAAAGGTAAAATTTCAGAATGGGTTATAATAAATAATGGTAAAACTTAGGAATAGCAAAAAGTAGGAAAGAGCAATAAGTAGGGAATCCAAAACTCTGAAAGGTATTTCTTCGGAAACCAAAGAAGCGGAATGGGTGAAAATTCAGAAGCGTTAATATTAGGAGGGTGAAAAATTAGGAATATGTAAATATACGGAGAGGAAAAATTCGGAAAGTAGAAAAATTCGGAATTATTACTAAATATAGCTATTAGCAGGTG
>NC_046658.1:51571236-51582401 GCF_010883055.1 Belonocnema kinseyi | reverse complement strand
GGATATTGGTAGACGTTTATTGGCTATTTTTCATGCGTTAAAGGCATCTACTATAAAAATATAGAATCTACCTTCATGGTATTTTTTACTGCACACATATAGTCGAACTGGCGAATGCAACCGTAAATTAAATGATTCTGCCATATAAGGTTAAATGTTCATGTTATGCAAAATGCTCAGCCGAGAAAAAGCGTATTAATTTAGTATCAATATCATTGACAGCCTACTTTATAGGTATATCAATCACTTTCTGTATTTTGTTTATAAAAAATGACCATGAAAAATAAATTGGTAAGCTTTCCAATCCAATAAACATTTATTAGATGAACTTGTTTTCTGTCATATATAAATAAAACACTTAATTATTATGAAATTTAACGCATTTTGTAAAATATGTCAAACTTTACCTTTATATTTTACTTACAATACGAAATGATTAGGATCGAAAATGTTTAATAATGATTTTCTTATTTCCCTGTATGAATGTTGGGAAAGCAGAAAATATATTAGCTTCAATTTGACCAGAAACTGTTTTCAAGTGTGTCTATCATCCCGAAAGCCGGAATCAGCTTTTTATGGATTCGAGTCAAGGAAGCCTTTAAAGGTTAATTGCAGGAACAGATGGCACGCTAATAACAGAAAACTAGGAACGATATTTACATGTGATTTATAAACATGTATTTTTTGTACACTGGTTAATTTTAATGATTAAATTAAAATTTGGTAATTGTTTACTTTCAGGACTTTTCCAAATTTTAGAGTTAATCGTTTAAAATCTTTTGCAAAATCTGCTTGAGAGAAAAAGTAAAATACCACTCGTGAGAGATTGCAAAATTTTCATATTTCCCCTTCAAAAGACAAGAAAAAAACGTAATTCGAAACTTGTGAAAATAAAAACCTTAAGTTATTATATTTTAGTTCTATTAAAACCACGTATACCAACATCCATATTTCAGAGGTGGTGATTACGAGTATGACCTTGAAAATATTCGCAAATTTAATAACTACACGAATTTTCCTACAAGTTATATTACAATTGTATTAAGCATTTTCTGCGAATAAATCAAGATGTAGTATATCAACTTTACATCATGCAACCCCAATTTTGTCAACCTCTGAGTAAATATTCGTCGCAGGTAGAAGACCAACTCTGTAACTGTAGTTTAAATTCTGTAACATAGTTCACAACGATTTTCATATTGTTGTCGGAAAAACTCACCGTAAATCTTAAAATCTTAATCATCAGATTAGAAATGGAGAAACGTTTCTAAACAATTGGTGAAATTGTCAACATCCTTCATTTCCAGCATGGTCCTGCATGCATTGCATACTTCCGCCTGCTTTACGATATTCTTAACTTTGGATTTTATATTCTGATTCCAGTTTTTATCTACATGCCAAGTATAGAGTAATACATTGTTTGATTCTCTTATAATTTGGCACCAAGCATTGTAAACAGATGGTGTGATATCATACATAAAAATGCCTTATGACTGATCTACTGTTAGAGTCGTTGATGACTAAAAATAATGTGGTATGATTTTATGTGCTTTCCAATACAATTTTTTAGTTTTGAGTTTTTTCACTATTTCATTTTGATAATTTGTCATTATGAATATCCTGAAACCTTCGACATCCAAAAACTTAGCAATATCAACTATGCTTTGCTTTTTATAAAAAGTATCGGTTGATCATCATACAATCATTTTTGCTGCTTTGCCAATAAGTCCACGCTGATAACGTCATTTCTATTTGCAGTATTCTGATTTCGATCAAACTCCTTTATGATGCCGTCAAAGTTCTTTTTCCCGACCAAATATAACCTTTTTAAATCAGAGGGAAAGAGTGTGTCCAGCACGAATTTTATGCTATGTTACACTGACGCTATTTTAAAAAAAAATTTAGAACCAAGCGATCGCGATAAGTTTTTTCAATGTTGAAACTCTTTTCTTATTTAATATGATCATTTTTAGCACTGTTTATCCTGCTAATAGGTTTGTGGCACTCATAATAGTTATGCGTATTATCTCTGTTCCTTTTCAGAAAAACAACTATTTCTTCAGCTTCCATCTGCATTTTCCATTTTTTGAATTCTGCAACACCAAAGATGTTAGTCTCATGCTTACCCCTCCCACATAATTTGATTATTGCATTCTGTGTTTTTATCTCAACTGTGTGATGGACTTTTTGTTAAAATTATTATTTTTTAAACATTGACAGAAGAATAAAAAGAAGTCACGAAAAATACAATACTATTTAAAAGATGATTCTTGTTAATGTTAATTTATTATTTGTTCATTACTGAAAAGTTAGAGCAAAACTAAAGATTTTAGAAAAAACAATAACTATCTAGTTTCAATATAGTGGATGATAGTTAATAATAATAAAAATTTGTTTAAATAATTATGAATGCTACATTTTATTAATTTTTACTCACTCTGCCAACGGGAGTGGGCGTAACAAGATACAAGGACTTTAAACACCTTCTGTGAACAGACAGACCTCAATTTGAGATGAAAAGAGCTCAAACCCTTTGCTTAGATAGAAAGCGGTTTATGGATGTTTAGGGAGTGTTACGTAAAACTTGAAGTATCACTTTCGAGAAAAAAAGGATTAAAAGAAATCCGCGCTGAATTAAATACGTCGAATTGTGTAGTGATTTATCAATCAGTGATAGACGGCGATCATAACGGATAGTTTTTTTAAAAAGCATTTGAATATCTGTATTAAGTACCTGTGCCGTATTGAATTATTAAGCAATATTTTCAAACATGTTTTGAACAATTAAATAATATTTTCTAGACCCAATGTTGCATCCTTCATTTTAAATCTTAATACTTGTAACTCAACATTGGCTTTCATATTTTTAGGTACTTTTAGTTTATTTTTTATGCATATAATTTCTTTAAATTTATTCTTTGCTTTCAAAAGTGTAGAAAAATTGCAAAATAATATTTTTTATTGCTGACAAATAATGAATTACGGCCCGCAAACATCAGCCTATTGAGAAAAAACTTTTGCGTAAAAAAATCAATTTTCTATTCGTAAATTTAAGTTTTTAAATATTTATCAATTTTTTATGATATTTTTATATATTTACGGTTAAATTATTGGAAAAATTCAGCAACCAACAAAAATTTAAAAAAAGTACAAGGTCGCCAACGCATGGCGAGAGACGCTCTAGAGTCTAGCCAATAGAACCTATTCCAGACTATCACTGCTTGACCGATCGCTACACAATTCGACCGATAGTCATTTAGCGCAGATTTCTTTAAACGGATTTTTTTTCATCAAATCGAATTTTTGCATCTTTCTTAGAAAACAACAGATACGGAAAAATGTGAGCAAAATAATTGAAAAATTGAAAAAATGTCTACAAAAAGTTCCTGTACTCATTTATGAAATATTGTACTTGTACCATTTTCGAGAAAAATAAAAAATAAATCAATTTTTATTAAGAAAAAAATTCTCTTGGTCACAAAACTAGGCTAGGATGCATAAAAGTTATAGAATATCTTTTTATATGAATATTAACGTGTAAAAAATATCCTTAAAAAATAATAAAAGTTGTTGTTTTTCCACTTTCACAGAAATTGCGCATGTGTTTCTAATCTATGTAAATTAAGATTCATAATAATGGGTAAAACTCCAAGAATTAATCTAAATGCCAAACGAGTAGTGTGTTCACATTTTCAAATTAAGCACAGAAAAATAATTTATAATATTGTTAATAACAGATTCGTACAATTAGAAAAATTAGCTGCTCTGCTGCAACTGCAATTTCTGAAAGAGATATTGAACTTTTATTTTTCTCAGAAATGGTTCAAGATATCATAAAGTGGGTAAAGAAGCTTTTTGTAGAACTTTTTTAATTTTGCCAATTATTTTCTTCACTTTTCCTCATCTGCTGGTGTTTACAAGAAAGTCCGAAAAGTCGATTTAATGAAAATAGTTTATTCTGGTCACAAAAGTTATTTAGCCCGCATAAAACTCAAAAAATATTTTAAGAGATATAGTGCCAATTTAAAAAATGAAATTGTTGACAAATATAACAGTGTATTTTTTTTTGAGAAAATCCACTTTTAAAATTTTTAGAAAAACACGGCCATTTTGGTAATTTGAACATTTTCTAAATATTCTCGTAGATTTTGAAAGAATATGATTAACTTTACCAGAGTGTGGAAAGATATCCTAAATATTTTAATTGGGTCCAAAGTTGTATGAGTTTATCCAAAAATTGTGATTTTTTCTGAAACAAAGGGAAAATGCATATACGCGGAGAAACTTTCAGTAATAAAATGTTATGGTATAATATTTATTTTTACAATACGACAATAGCAAGCCAGGATATAGAGTCACTATTGCAAGAATTACTATTGTAAATATTAATCTCTGAAGTTATTATGTTTATTGTAATATAAAATAAATGATTGAATAATTGCACTTATACCAAAAGAAATTTACTCTAATCCCTAAGACAGATTGTGAAGTTTACAAAACACAAAATTTAAGACATTCTGTCTATGTTCATTCTACGCATTTCTAATTTTTCCCACAGAAAATAGGAAAAACTTTTATGGTCGAAAGAGCAAAATAAAAATAAATTCGCATTCACTTCACGCCCTATACATTTCATACATTAAACATACAATTAGATTTTTATATTTTATTCTAAGCTGAAAGAGAAAAAACCTTGTTAGAAGAAATCAGCCCTGGCGGAAATTGAACACGGATCTCCGGGGCAGCAGAATGGATATATTTCCTTGTGATAAAACAATTTGTAAGGTTTAGGAATTTTATCATCCTCATGATTTTCGGCGCTTGTAATGACGACATTTAGTACTGAATCGCAAAGCACTACATTCATTTTTTTTTTCTTTCATTGCACCTTTACACTGAAAATGGTATTTTTTCTTACCTGTTTTGCAACTGATGTTATTTGAACTGCTAGTTATTGCAACCACTGTTTTATAATTTAATTTGTGAATATCACTTTTTTCAACTTAAATATGCTATCAAAAACATTAATTTTTCTAACTATAAATGGCAGTGATTAGGTTTGTAGTATATTTATAACTGAAATGGAAAATGTATTTCTTCCTTTCGCTGCGGCTATATTACTATTTTCTCGGCTATATCCTATATTGCCAACGAAATTTGGTAAATATCAATATTATAATGCTAAATTTTACGATCAAAAGTTTCTCTGTGTACGCACAACTTCTTTAAAAAATGCCTGATTTGAAATTAATTCGATCATAAATTGTTTATAACAAAATTACACATTTTTTAAAATACTTTTTCTACAAAAATTTACGTTCTAGAAATCTTTCTCGGAAGTTTCAGCGCGCCTAGGGCTCACGACTATTGGTTCTCGGGCTTCGCACTTTTTAATATATTTACCTCGCGCTACGCGAACAGTCTTTGTACTTTTCTCACATTTTGTGCAGGCTTGTCAAATGCAAAAGTTAAGGGCATGTGATACTTCGTTGTGTAGTCAATTGGGTACAGTTCCCCCGATCTTTTCACCACAAAAATGAAAGTTTTTAAAAACTGAATTCGGAGATGTTATAAAATATTAAAACGGACGTCTCCGGACTCTTTCTTGACGGGTAATAACAAAAAATGTTATTGTGCTAAATGAAAATTTTATGCATGTGCATTATTTTGAGGTTACGTAGTTTTTCATCTCGGCCTTTTCGACAATTTGGAAATTATTTACGAAATAAACTTTTTTGATTGCCTGCAAACAAGGTTAGTTCCGGGAGATTTGCTACTATGTTTATGTGTAAGTGCAAAGTTTTCAGCCAAAAATATTGTGTAGTTTGGAAGTAACGCTTGGGTGAATTGTAACACACTTTAAAGACAAAACATTTTTCATCCTAGGGTAAAAGCCGTGGGAATCTAACACTGCAAAAATCGATACTGATTCTTAAGCGCTATGCAAATTAATCACATTTTGCTAAATTAAAACTTTTTTGAATGAAAGTGTATGGGGACGTCCGTTAGTATGTTCGCTATCATTTCCCAAATTTCTAAGAAAAAATGTTTATTATTTTAGAAAAAAAGCCGGGGGAACCTAAAACTGGTAAACTCGACAATTGTCTAAGTCTCACATGCCCTTAAATAATAATCGACGAATGTGATTTGTTGATTTTAAATTCGCCCTTGTTAAAGCTCCTTGGGCCTTCACGAACACATTATCATCACGTATCTCGTGCTTCGCACTCGATTTTATCCAAAATGCGAACTTTTGTACATTTTGTTTAACTCTATTATATCGAAGGTATATTATTATATTTATTTCTCTACCACGGTCTGGAGCTGCTTATTCAGATATTCCAAACTAAACTACAAACTTTATTTTTAATGATTACTTTAACGTACAGACAGGCGGACACATTAGCGAAAACCTATTTTTTGATTTTAAAGGGTTTCAAAATGTTGACATTTCAGAAGGCAAATTGATTAAAAACAGGCTTTTCGGCTAGATGCCATTCTTCACATTTTTGGGAATATCTCCCAAACGTTCACGACACATGCACCTGAGAGATTTGTTGGAAATTCGGACCTCTCCTATCCATTTATCTCCTCCTAGGCAATTTTAATTTTCAGTTGAAAGCAATAGAATTATTTAATTGTGAATGAAATATCGTTTTTCTTTAATTCAGCTTATAACGAGTAATGGAATGCAATTTGAAGAAGATTTAGTGCACCTATAATCTTCATTTTGAACAGTTTAAAAACTGCAAGATATGATTTTTCATCTCATATCCCAGTTTGCACGAACAAAAAAAAAACGAAACCGTTTCTGTTCCGTGGGTATTGCTTGAAAAAATTACAGAATTATTTTCTGATTCCGATGGCAACGTATTATCAGAAATGGTTTTAATTTCCACAAACACAAGTACACTGCCATCGGAAATTATGAGATCGATTGACGCAAGTACTATTAAAAAACACTACTGGCCTTGAACCGCGATAACTTAGCAAAAAAAAAGATAGGACATTAAAAAAAAATATTTGGAAAGCCTATGAAATTCCACTTCTAGTAGTGTTAAACATATTTTTTATGATCTGCTGAAGAGAATACAGCACGTGATAAGTTTAAACAAAAATTCTAGATTTTCTAAAATTTTGTACCTCGACTTCAACTTTTAGAATGACCTATGAAAATTGTTGCAAAAATCTGAAAATTATACGACATAGAGCCTGCTATTTTATCTTTAATTTAAGCCGAAGAGACTTAAAATGTCTTAATCGGTTTCCGAGATGCGATTATAAATGTTCAATCGTATATGAGTTGAGTTTTAGTCGACGATCACGGTTCTCGGCCGGTCTACTGCTCGTCTTCTTCGTTGAGGCCGGACCGAATAGGCCACGCACAGAGGTGGCGCTTGATGAAAGTTGATTGTTGAAAGTTGGAGTATCAAATAATCGTAAAAATTTACGATGGATAGGCGCAAGAAAACGAATTTATATATAGTCAGCCATAAAGGAAAAATTGTGAAGCAATTAATAGAGACTGAAGTTATAATAATATATAATAATAATTCCATTATTATTCAATTTTAATATTTTTGAGTGTTTTTCATATAAATTATTTATTTAGAATTTCGATGCACATTCGTTTGAAAAATAGTTTATTCTCGTAAAAATATATCTACATTTTTATTAATATTCTAGTGGATAAAAATATTAAGAAATAAAAAAAATTTTATCATTTTTTATTCTTTAATATAGGGATAATTCTAAATTGAAATCATCGTAAACAATTAAAAAAACAATGAATAGTTATTAAGAATTACAATAATTTGAAATAAAAATTACTGAAGAGCAGAATCAAAAGTATAAGAGAGCCCCAATCAAGCGCCACCTCTGTGCGTGGCCTATTCGGTCCGGCCTCAACGAAGAAGACGAGCAGCAGACCGGCCGAGAACCGTGATCGTCGACTAAAACTCAACTCATATACGATTGAACATTTATAATCGCATCTCGGAAACCGATTAAGACATTTTAAGTCTCTTCGGCTTAAATTAAAGATAAAATAGCAGGCTCTATGTCGTATAATTTTCAGATTTTTGCAACAATTTTCCTAGGTATTCTAAAAGTTGAAGTCGAGGTAAAAAATTTTAGAAAATCTAGAATTTTTGTTAAAACTTATCACGTGCTGTATTCTCTTCAGCAGATCAAAAAAGATATGTTTAACACTACTAGACATGGAATTTCATAGGCTTTCCAACTGGTATTTTTAATGCCCTACCTTTTTTTTCGCTGAGTTATCGTGGTTGAAAGCTAGCAGTGATTTTTAACAGTGCTTGCGTCAATCGATCTCAGAATTATCGAGGTAGTGCATACTAAAATTGTATCTTTCTCTTTAAATCGATTATAAATCCCAGAGGCATTATTAACATTATGCGGTAGGAGAGGGTAATTACTGCTCATAGCACTGCGGTTAATACTTAATAGTTAATACTATTATACTATACCTTAAAATTCAACTATCTCCCATAAAGTCAGTCGTAACCATAAAGGCGTACACTGATGTGAAGGAGACGTCGTGAAAGTCTTCTGTTCGGAGAAAATAATCCCCTAGGTATTCGTTTCTATAGAAGGCTACTGTATCACATTCATGAAGATTATCTGATAAGCAGTCTTCTCAGGATAATCACACTTTGCAGCAGGGCGATTGTCTCCAAACCTCATGTTAGTCAAGTGTTTTCTTAGTCGGCAGAGTTCAGTGAAGACTCCTACTTTAAAATTAATTCGCTTTCTTTCCATGTTTAGGAGTTCATTAGTCCTCTTAGTACATGTACCTGATATGAAATTCTAAGAATACACCATTCTTCTGCTTACCTTCCAATGTCTTGCATGCTCCTCTGCCGATGTGTAGGAGATGCCATGGTAGGTTACCGTGCCAATCAGGGGCTGTGAAGCCCCCATATTAGCCAGTGTATCCGCATTACCTTAAATACATTCATGTCCAAGAAACTAGATCAGACTGACCTTATTTTTAGCTGCAAGCTTAAAGGTAACTCCAGATTTGTCTAAAGTAAACTTTTCAGATGAAAGAGCCTTAAGTACTGCTTCACTGTTAGAATAAATATAAATGTGCTGGCCTTTATAAGCCTGCTTACAATTTTTTGCAGTTAAGCTTTAATAGCTATTATTTTGGCCTGAAAACTAAAGGCCCTGTGCTTTTTCCCGTAGATACCAGTCTCTGTTCCTAAGGAGTATTTAGAGCCGATTGTGTTTCAAAGGAGACCAGAATGATCTGAAGAGTTGCACGGAGAAAACGATATCGCAAGCATTGCAATATATACAGTAATTTCTGCGCTATATATCGTAATTATCACAGTATAATAGCATAAAATCGTGATATCGTGCATTGCAAGATTTTACATTATATTATTATTTATAAAACAAAAACTATGGTGTTCGAAGAAAAGAGTGAGAACACGCTATCCAATATTTTATTAAGTGACGAGAGAATTGAACAAGTTGATACGTTAGTATGCCTTGGTAGCTTCTTTACCAGGGACGGGAAGAAAGATGTGAAATTAGATAGACACATAAACAAAGGTAAGGAGGTTATTGGTAGAGCAAGTCCCTTTATCAGAAGTAAAAATATATCAAATAAAACTAAAATGGCAATACATAATTCTATACTTGTACCGACTGTACTATACGGCAGCGAGACATGGACTTATCAAGAAAAAGAGAAGAGTAAAATTAACGCAATTGACATGACATGCATGCGCATAATATGCGGGAAAACCCTGATGGACAAAGTAAGTAACGAGATAATTCTCAAAGAATGTGGAGCAGAAGAGACGCTAGTAGACACATGGAAAAGAAATCGGTTAAGATGGTTCGCACATGTTGAGAAAATTCCAAATGAACGACTAACGAAACAAGTGTATCAAGGTAAAGTAAATGGCAGCGTGCCCAGAGACATAAAAGAAGCTAGAGAAGTATGCAAGGACAGGAAAGTATGGCGGCAAATAGTTAATAAAAAGAGTGTCAGTAGAGTGAATGACGCCTGAAACAAAAGACTTTGACCACTAATGGACACAAGTGGGGAACCTTACATAACGACTTTGTGAAGATCTTCACATAAGGTGATTGCTAGAGAGATTGATCAGCAACCTGGGTCGGAGCAGTGTTGCGGAACAAACGTATTATTTACATAAATAACACGTGAATTCTGAATCAATCTGAAAATTCTCTATCCCCGAAAGGGAAATGGCTTAATGGTGTATTATATTATATATGCAAGAGTACTAGTATTGGCCAAGCGATTTTAGTGCATTATAATATCTCAAAAAGCTCTGGAACCTGCTCGTACGTTATCATATTGCGCTCTATTTCAATACAGAGGTTTAGCGATATCATTTTGCGATATATTTTTCTCAGTGTGCCTTTGGTGTTTTTATTATAGCAACAATGATCGCAAACGGAAAATCATTTGAAGGCTTGCCAGTTGTTTAATAGTACTGATAGGTTCAGTCTATGTCAAACAAATATTTCATACATGTGCTGTCATGGGTCGGTTTTTTATTGTTATAATCAGTAAGTAATCCTGGGTTTACAGCCCCAGGTTTTCCCTATTGCACATCTAGAGGCCCAAAAAGCCATCTTAGCTTTTTTTACCATCGAGACAACATGGAGTTCCTAGGTTAATTTATGGTCAAATATTACTCCTAAATACTTTGTCCGTTTTGAAATCCTTCTTCGCTACCGTAGAACGTAAGATTTCTCTGATCTTAAAGCTTCTTCTTCTGGTAAAATGTTTGAGTTTCGCCTTGTCCGTCTTAACTGGCAAACAAAGGCCCCTGCACCATTACCTGTTGCCAGGAGCGCCAGTTCATCTACATCTTCAGTATAAACCCAATTTGTTTAAAACACGAATCAGGTCATCAATGCCAAGCGCCCACTCAATGGATGAAAGAACTGCTTCCTGAGGACATCCTCTCCTTGTGTTACAGTGTTATGAAATAACCACTCTGTGACCGAAAACGCTACAATTGCAACTTGACCTTTCCGCATTGTACGAGGGTAGGTCAATAAGTCCTTAGAATGAAGTATAAAAACAATTTTTTTTGGGTAAATTTTTTTTTATTTTTCAACATAATCTCCTTGGAGCTTTATACACTTGGTCAATC
>NC_046658.1:51555487-51571136 GCF_010883055.1 Belonocnema kinseyi | reverse complement strand
CTCATTTTTTTCCATTTTTCTTAACGAACAATTTTTTTTTTCAATTGGTTATAAAAACACGTAAACTCAGAAGATGTGGACTGTGACTGCACCATATATCTATTCGTGAGTGGTGCTGACTGAAAACAGATGATTTGGAGCGATTCGCGCGCCATCTGTTGGTCATTCTCAGGACTTATTGAACTACCCTCGTATTCTTAATGCAAGAGGTAAGTGCACAAAAAGCGTCTACTATAGATCTTACTTTTTGAGAGGCAAATTGATTCTTATGTAGAGGTTTTTTAATAGGATTTCCTCTTCCATGTGAAGGTCCTGTAAATTTTCTAGTAACTTCAGTATAAACAAGGTTCAGCAGAATGGACTAAAGGGTTTTGCCCAACATTAGGCATCCTTATCCAGTTTTGGAATTCAGATTGATTTAACCTTCCTGGGAAGGCTTGAATTTTCCAACTAGCCATAAATTTTTTGAATATGTTAAAGACGACTAGAATTTTCCAGTCTTCTATTCTAGCCAGGGAAGTATACCCTCATTGGGTGCCTAAAGATTTCATTAGTCATCTCACCCATTTCACCCCTAGGCAATAATAAAGCCTACCAGTGTCTACCAGTGTCAGGTATATTCTCGATTAAAGAAATTTCTTTGATGTCCACTAACGTTTGCAGACCGCCGGGGCTGGCAATGCTCTTTATCCGTTTTATCAACCATCACATTAAGCAATTTGCCTCAAAGAAACGTCTTATACACTAAAAAAGTATTGGTTGTAATATTTGGTATTATGATATGCATTTTTGAAAGACCTTGATGGTAATTTATAAAATAGTCGAGAAAATAATATTAATTACGACATCGAGACGAAGAAAAAATTTCTTTATATTAATTATAAATATACATTGAACTTAATAACTGACATTTGGAGCTCTGCAGACTAATATTTTTGATGAAAAATTGAAGTTAGTAAACAGCGATATTCACCTAATTAAAAAAAAAGTATGGTCGCAAGATAGGTTAGAAAAATTAACTATTTTCAATAGGATGATGCATTGATTTGCAAGAATACCCATTTAAAATAAGAAATACACTGCATAATAATATCAGATTTGCCGAAATTCATGAAGATAAATAAATTTCTAAATCTTATCATTTATTTCAACACAGGAAAAAGTTTCGCTTCTGCTGCTCGAAGACCCGTGTTCGATGCCTGCCAGCGCGGCTTTTGTCTAACAAAATTTTTCTCTTTTCACTTGGAATATAATATAAATATCTAATTGTATATTTAATGCATACAATTTATTTGTGCTACTATATCATATACCGTGTGTACAAACATTCTGGAAACACATAATTTAATGTTCAGATAAAATATTATTAAATGGGTCAAGGTAATTCTTGGAGTAACATTCAACGAGAAAAACAAGGATGACCTTAAATTTGACCTTGAAATTGACATTCAAGGTCTTCCCGATGTCAAATTTATGTTTTTAAATCGGAACCCCTATTTTGGACATCAGCAGTAGAAAGAGTAAGAAATTTTAGGTTTAAATATGTACTCAGGTCATAGGTAAAATGTGACTTTGCAGGTTTGCTGAAGTTTATTTAAATTTAAACGAGACTCTGATTAAGCGATTGAGGCTCGGAGGTAAACAGGACGGCTCTGTATTTCCGCAGGTTAAAGACATTCTTGAAGTAACTTTCTACAAGAAATGCAATAGTGACCATCAATTTGACCTTAAAATTACCTGGAAGGTCAAGTGCAAGGTCTAACTGATGGTCTTTTCTAGGAATTATACAAATTTGATTTTTCTTTGAGTGCAATTATTTCATCATTTATTTTCATATTTAAATAAACCTTGCAAGTTTTTAGTTTAATATTTACAATACTAATTCTTGAAAGAGTAAAGCTATAACCTGGCCTGGTATTGCCTTATTGTGAAAAAATGTATTATATGATGAAATATTCCAACCAAAAGTTTCTCCATGCAGATGCGTTGTTGAGTCGTTTATATATTTTAATATGTAATCATTTTTTGTCCACTAATGGTTGAATGCCGTTGAAACTGGCAATGATCCTAATGAAAAAACTTTGGACCTTTTCCGCATCTCCTACTTCTCCTCTCCGTAGAATGAGCTAAAACAGAATCAAAATGTAAGTTGTGGTTAACAGAATAGGATCGGTTCTCTCAAGAAATAAATAAATGCTCGCACCAGATACTTCCGAGAGAAAAGTAGACAACGACGATGTGCATCACATGGCTGACTAAGAACTGAATCGAGACATAGGCCTTCTTCTTGCTTTTATGGCCACAACAGGTAAAACGGCGTTTACTTGTCTTAAATCGAGCCTTGTCTTGGCTAAGACGACGTTTACTTGACTTGAGACTAGCCTTGTCTTGGCTGAGATTATCGAAACTTTTTTGGCTCATAAATGAGATTAAAATTGATATATGAAAAATTTGTAATTATTAGATTAGTTATTTTAGTTCGTTCATGTACGAACCGAACTCATAGGTCAATTGTAACGGTCAAGGTTAGTTAAAGGTTATTTGAAATTATCAAAGTTTCTCAAGAGGTTAGTGCCATTCCTGAAGTAAATTTCAACGAGAAATTCATTGGTGAGCTCTGTATTGATTTTGGTGATGATCTACAAGGTTTTTTCAAGGTTTTTTGAAAGCAGTTTACGCTTACGTTTAGCATTACCCAGCAACAACGATGTGGACGTAGTAAATTCTGTTCCCTTTGGTGTGCTTGATTAGCGTGAGTCCCCTTGCCTCTCACGTTTCGGGGTGTTTGATGAGCGTGAGTGCCCTTGTTATTCACGTTTCGGGGTGCTAAGTCAAGACCCAAGTCAAGACCCAAGGCGATACCATAAGCCCTATACCGTTTTTCCATACGAATATTACAAATCGAAACCAAATTTACATATTACGAGTACATACTTACTATCTTTCCCTAAAAGAATATTATGGCGCAAGCTAAACTTTCGGAACGAGAGAGGGTATCTGTATTAATGATGCGTGGTTGGGGAGATCAAGTTCAATCTTATGATCAAGTTCGTTTGCTTTTTAATCGCACATTTCGTAATGGAGAAGGGTTGAATCCTGTCTCAAAATCAACAATTGAAAAAACTGTAAAGTGCTTTATGAATCATGGGTCTATCAAGGACCTTCAGAGAACTGGTCGGCCAAAATCTGCAGGATCTGAGAAGATGCAGATGGACATAGCTCAAAAATTTTTTGAAAACCCACACCTTAGTTTACGTCGAGCTAGTGATGAGCGTAACGTTGCTCCTGAGACAGTGCGAAATATTTCAAAAAGCATTAATTTCCATCCTTACAAAGTGCATGTGTTGTAAGAGCTCAATGAAGACGATCCTGATCGTCGGGTTGAATTTTGTGAAATTATGATAGACAGAATTGATAGAGATCCTCTTTTCTTGTACAATACAGTATTTTCAGATGAATCTACTTTCACTTTAAAAGGTGAGGTTGACAGGCAAAATTGTAGATATTGGTCCGACACAAATCCTGATTGGATGTTGGAGGCTCACACACAATATCCACAAAAGACTAATGTTTCGGCCGGTATCTTGAATGATACATTGATAGGCCCTTTCTTCATCGATGGTAATCTCAATGCCCGTGCATATGAAGAGCTTCTCAGACACCAAATTGTAACAAGAATAAGGGAGATTACAGGCGATAATTGTCAAAATATTTGGTTCTAGCAGAACGAGCAGCCAATCGACTATTTTCTTTGGGGTTATTTAAAGAGCAAAGTATACTCAACCCAACCGCAAAGCTTAGACGAATTGCAGAATCGGATTCTGCAACAGGCTCCTTTCATTGATAGGGAGATGATTCGTAATGCTGTAACTCATTTTTTAAATCGCATAGCTTTTTGTCAAGAAGCTCAAGGTTTTCAGTTCGAACATCTTCACTTAAGCGTGAGAGGCAAAGGGACTCACGCTAATAAAGCATCCCAAAGGAACAGGATTTACTGTATCCACGTAGCTGTTCCTGGGTAATGATAAACGTAAACGTAAACTGCTTGGAAAAAACCTTGAAAAAACCTTAAAGATCATCACCAAGATCAATACAGAGCTCACCAATGAATTTCTCGTTGAAATCTACTTCAGGAATTGCACTGACCTCTCGGAAAATTTTGTTAATTTCAAATAGCCTCTAACTGACCTTGAACGTTACAATCGACCTAAGACTTGGGCATGTACCTGAACGTATAATTTTCCGCTCTATCGATTGCAGATATAAAAACTGGGGTTTCTATTTTAAAAAACAAAGTTGACCTTCTAAAAGGGCCATGAAGGTCAATTTCAAGTTCAAAATGTAGGTGAACATTGAATTCCTCGTTGAAATTTACTTCAAGAATGACCTTTACTTTTTTTAAAAATGTTTTACCTGAGGAAATATCCAACCGTCCCGGGACTTTCTAGACACCCTGTATATATATATATATAGAGAGGAGAGTACTCAAATATGAGATACCAACTCTGTTTGGCGTGATTGTCGGACTTCTATGTACTGAATTTAAAAGTAATATAGATTATTTTAAAGGGAATTTAGTTTGTCATAAGAAACTCAAATAAAAAATTTTATTAAAAATTTCTTTTATGCTGAAAATACAAAAAATTTAAAAGAGTGATTTTTTCAAACTCGTCAAACTATTCTCATAATATGAGATACCCCAGGAAATAGCTAATAAAATGTAAAATAAAGTATTATTTTCGATGAAAAAGTTCATTCTATGTTTCCGAAGTATAAATTTACTGCTATTCAGATATCTTTAGTTTTTGCAGTAGTCACAAACACTTTTGTAACCAATTTCTCCCGCGTGCAGCCACGTGTTATAAAAACCACAGGTATCTCATATTATGAGAATCACACCGTGCAACTATGCACTTACTATTCCTGACCGGTACATAGAAAAACTTCAAGACTATCGATATTTTCCTACTTAGTTATTAAATCCCCATCACTCCAGACAAACTTTACTGCTAAATACATATTTAATGAATAATAAAGAGGGTTTAAAGAATTCCCTTCCAAGAACTCGACCACCATCGATTTCACAAAAAGTTCGCCCATAATCTTTATAAGCCCAATGAAAAATGGGCTATACCACGAAATTACTCTTGCTTCAAGGGCTACAAGTTAGTGATAGAACCAACAGAGTGGGTCTCTTAGTTTAGCTGATACCCCGTTTTCTCATATTACGCGAATATCTCATATTCGAGTACTCTCCTATATATATATATATATATATATAGTCATATTAATTCGACTCAAGAGATAAATGTATGCATTCAAGACATAAACACTTGTCTCCAAGGCATACACTGAAGTCTGGTTTGTTGTGCTTCTCCCCAATAAAAATGCTTTGACTTGAGTTCGACTTGAATTGCCCCAATCAAGACATGCTGAAGTCGAAAAGTTCGACTTGAGCATTTCTCAGTTTTGAGACGAAGCCAGACTTCAATTTATGTCTTGGAGACAAGTTTTTATGTCTTGAAGACGTAAATTTATCTCTTGAGTCGAATTATTATGACTCCAATACGTGCGGTTTATATGTATGCACATTACCATTCTAGAGCGCCAAATTTAAATTGCTATGCCTGCTTTAAAAATTGTGATAGCATGGTTTAAATTAGGGGTACTACATATTGTTCTAGAGGACAAAACGTCAAATACAGTCACATTTTCTAGATCAGTTTGAAAAAATATTTATCAAACTGCCAAAAAAAGCAATCCTTGGTAATATTACGAGATTGAAATATGGGGAGGTGTGATATAACATCCCCTTTCTTTCTCCAGAACGAAATATTACCATTGTCAATTTTCTTCTTATATATAAAGCTTCACAATTTATTATTAAAACAAAATTTATTTAACATATTATAATTTCAGTTTTAATTAGGGCAATCCCTGAATTGTTACGAATTTAACAGTTCAAATTAACAAACTGTTGAATATTAAAATAATTAGTCAAAGAAAATAAATTAGTTAAAGAATATTTTTTCACAATTTTTGGATTTTTTTAGTGCAAATGTTTTTTGGTCTTCCCTGGTTTATCTTTAACTTTTGGACTAGAAATAACGTTTGTAAAAGTTTTAAAAATATTTACACCTGAATTTCTAAGTCATGAAATTGAACAATTCCACGATCTTTTCACATATTTAAATGCTGCAGGTATTGAGAAAAAATAAACAGGAAATGAGCCCCGTATTCATGATAACATGAATTTTTCCTCATGTTTCCAAAAAATTGAGCATTTAAAAATAAAAAATAAAAAATAATTACGTGAATGAAGAAAATTCAATGTAAAAAAGAGGTACACAGTGTATTTCAAAATGTGTGTTCGTTATAGTAAAAAATTTCACCCACAGGGGTTCTAAACAAACTTTTCAGACAAAAGGAGTTTGTAAGGTAAGTAAATGAAGGCTCAATACTTTGAAAAATTTAGATTTGTGAAGGTTTTTTTTTAAATTTCTCAACAGAATCTTCCTATCGCAAACAAGAAAAACACTTTCAATTTAGTTAAAGGAAAAGTAATACTTTGCTTGTTTTATTCTAAACATTGAAATACATCCAAACAGATACTTTGAATATTCTGAAATGTATTATAATATTTTGATCATATTTATGATGTATGTGATACACAGAAAAAATTGCGGCTTACTTTTACTGCGTCTTTTTTTCGGGTGTTATTTTAGTCAGTACTGCGGCAACTTTATGTAATTTTATTTTATTTAAAAATTACCAATTCAAAATGAATACTGATTTTTGCATGTATATGTGATATTATATTACCATTTGAGAATTTGAAAGTAAATTATATTTAAACTTATGGAAGATATGAAATCCGCGAATTTTATTTCATCAAATGTGAAAAATTGTTCCTCCACATTGAGGCAACAAATCGCGTTTAGTTTTATTTCGTTCAGGTTAATAAGCGAAGCAGTAATAGTGCTTGAAGAAAATGGTTTCCTGTTGAGCTCAATTGGATTTGACTGCTTCCATTTTTGTAAGATTCTAGGTACATCTGTATCTTGTAGGTGTCGGGAACGATGAACTGCACACTCTATTGCTGTATCGTTTATGTCTTCATTCATCAAGGTGTGCTTCAGTGCAAGTTTACAAATACCTTATATTCAATATCGTTATCAACAAACTTTACAGAAAAGTTAAAGAACAGAATGCAGAAAACTTACATCTAAATCATTTTTAATTCATTCGCGACATTTAAATCACATTAATTTATGATCATCAAAGAACTAACTATATTCTCATGTGTTAAACATTTCCATACCCTTGTGAATAACAAGAATAAACCATGATTTATGAGGATAATAATGTATTCATTAAGGGAAAATTAGCATCAGGGGAATTTATATTGAAATAATGTGTTGTCTCGATTTTTAATCTCATTTGTGTTGATTGCGTTGCACACAATTTTAACATAACATTGGAAATGGAAATTAGGCGATATTATTCAGAAACTCGTCGTAGTTCATTATTGTGTGTTGTGAATTCCCGGCAAATATAATGTTATAAATTATTAATAACTGTTGTGAATTGCTACTAAATAAGCACTGGTTAATGTTGTCAGAAGATAGCTACTGATTTGAGTAATTTAATGAAATAGGATGTTGAGAGAATTTTTAACAGCATGACTGGGAATCATAAATATTGAACGAGAACATTTTTATGAGTATGGTAAGAGTAGCATGTGTGGGCACTATGTACAAGAATTACAGGTATATGTGATATTTCCAGGTATTGGTGGTACAGTCGTATTAATATTAACGTAGAGCGTCAATACCATAAATTTCGTGGCACAAAACAACAGCAGGAACGACAGCAACATAGCAATGCAAATGAACGTAGCCGGGTGTGCTGAAACCCTCCTTCCCCTTTACCATAAAGCTCACCCCTCTGTGCCTGGAAAGCCATTCTAATACTTGGGATGCTAGAGAGCAAGTGGTATTTGGCTCGGAATTATTAATATCATACTGGTAAACTGACTTCATCCGCAACACTCCATCCTTCATGAATATATCTCTCTTCTGGACGGAGTTCCTGCTTGATAAAATCAAGACGTCGATAGAGTTAGTCAAAGGCGGGGAATATTTTATCACTAATAATCCACGGCAATTTACCCACGAAGTGCAGAATTATTAGAGGAGGAAATCTCCTCACGTCATAAGAACCTTATGCGGTTTGGTGGTAGTAGAAGTACTATTAAGCAGACATTGGGTAACGGAGATTTATCACTGAACAACGTGGTTTTGCGACAGTTTAATACATTGATGAAAATCTGTCTTGACAGAGTGAATTGATGCTTTCCTAGAACTGAATTTTATTGTTGGGGTTAATATACATACATATATAAAATAGCTTTGTGCATCGATTAGGCTGTGATTAGATTTATGATTTCTGAAAAACTAGGTTTCGTAAGAAAATTTGTAAAAATCTGCAAACGCTATAACCTATTAACTTGAAAACCAAAAAACTTATTTCGGTGAAAAGTGTAAATTTAAAACTTAAAATTTTTTAACATTGTCCTACGTGAAGGCACTTTAACATTACAATATTTCTTTTAATTCAAAGACAGCTTAGTTTTTTGTATTCGAAGATGTCAAAAATGCTGTTTAAAGGTAGGAAAACACATAAATATGCTTTGTAAAATATTTACGTACGCAAATTCAATTAAAATTCGAATTTCATCTTTCATTTGCTATCTTGCACTATATATATATATATATTTCTTTGGAGTATAAGTGTCTAATTTAACCTACTCGGCCACCATCCAATCTTCTGAATTTAGAAGGATCTCGGTTTAATGGCCGTATTCAGCTCAGATTTCGTGTAAGATCATCCCTCTGGAATTTATGCGAGTGGGTCAACCGAAGTGGGCAATGCATATGCATCGGCTAAACGCGTTTATTTAGTCGCATGCAGTTGCGGTCTTGTGGAGTTTAGGAAAGCAAGGTCTTAAAACCGTTCAAATGCTCTTAGGATGAAGTAATTCATGATACTGTCGATTTCGTGGGAATCCTAAGGTTTCTCAAATAGTTTCGAAAGTTGTCTATCAGAGTTGGCTAAAGAAAATAATTTGTTTAGCTTTTGAAGAGGATAAAGAAAATGAACCGCATAAATATCCCCCAATTCCCACTTTTCCTAATTCTATATTTTAAGAAATAATAATTTACAAAGATTTCTATATTTTCTAAAGCTTATCCAGCTAAATTAGGGCAAACTGTTATTTGGATAAATTAAAGTGTCAAAGTAAGAATTTTTTATCTCTGAACATGAATATATTAACAGATTCAACACGAAACGTGCATATTACAATGATTTTCCATAGAAAAGGGCGCTGATTATCCTAATTAAGTTTATATGGAACTCTTTATAAGAAAAATATACTTTGAGACTGTGAGAGTAACAAAAAAGCCACGTTCATCCAATACCCTAGCTATTCAAAGCCGAGTCGCTGGTGTCAAACTAGTTGAATTTTCCATTAGCTATTGAAACTGGTAAGTATCTATCAAGCAGTAGACCATAAGAAAAGGTCGAATTTACCATGAGCTATAAGGTCACAAACGTCTCGATAACGCCAAACCAACCGACGTTCAAGACTCCCTGTTTATTGTGGGTCATTGCTTGCATAGAGGAAACTCCGCACCGGTCGTTTGGCTCGGTACCGAAGTTACACGGTGTTCCACATAGTTTTAGAATCGCTTTTCATGAAACGAATCAAAAATAACGAGCCTCGTAAATGCTATATCGTGCTGCACATACATTATGTGTTATTGGTAAACTGGGGATGTTGTTTTTGAATTTGATGTTATACCATTTCCGAGTCCCTCGCAGCTATTTCCTAACTTTTATGATAGATAGATAAACGTTTATTCTTCGGCCTGCTAGTCTTAAAAAATTGACTTTCTTACACTTCCATTTTTTTACAGAATTTTCTTACAACTACGTCTTATCAAGTACTATCCGTTCACAATTATGACTAATCCGCTCGCTCCTACAGCCTAACCTTCCTCGCTGCGCCTCTCCTCGCCTCGCCTCGCACGCATTTCGCTTTTTTGTCGCTATGCCTCGCATTACTAGCCTTTTTCTCCGCGGCTAACACCTAATACTTAACTACTATTTACAATATTTACATTTCTCTTACATCTACTTGCTCTCCTACTTACAATCTTTCTTTATCCATTCCTCTTCCTCATTCTTTCTCTTTTTCTCTATCTTAGCCAACACTCCCTTCACCCATGCTACTGCCCTTTTGTCACCCCTTTCATGCTACAATACCTCCATGCTTATCCCCCTCCTTTCCACCTCTTCACATTCCTCCAAACAAATTAACGTTTTTTATGTCGTAAAATCAAGGAAACCTGCTTGAATAATAAGAAATACACATATTTGATATCAATTTCGATGATTGTACACATTAACTAGGAACAAAGAATATTCTCATAAAAATAGACTACTACTTCAGTTTTATTGAGACAATAAATTTAAGAAATATACCGGCAGTGCTGACGACTGTTGTTTCGCGCACTGCGCGCTCGATAATATATTTGTCTCGCGCTTCGCGCTAGATAATTTATGCATCTCGTGCTTCAAGCACGATGATGCATTCACCTCGCGCTAAGCCCTCGGTCTTTCTATTTACCCTACATTTGTGCGCAAGCCTTTTAAAATTAAAGGTTAAAGCATCGGCAACTGTCATTCGGAAATTTTTTAAATTCTCTTTTGCTGAAGGTCCGTTAGCTTTAACAAATACATTCTCATCACGAATCTCATGCTTCGCACTTAATTTAATCAAAAATGCGAAATTTTCTACATTATTTTCAGGTTTGTTATATCAAATGTATATTATATTTATTCCTGTAATTTTGTCTGAGGCTGTCTATTCAGGTATTTCAAAATGAAGTAAGAATCTCCTTTTTATTGATTAGTTTAATATTTGTTTCTTATTTTGCAATACATTTTATTTTTAGTCGCCCTGAAGAATGTATATCATTACAATAAATTTATGTTATAATCATTCATAATATGCATTACAATCGAAACCAAAATATTTTTATTATCTTATTTTAATCATTAAAAAATGCCCATTCAATTCAATTATAAATTATTATTAAACATTTTACTGCAACTTGTGTCGTTTTTCCATCAATTTAATTTGTTCACATTCAAGGCATTTGTAATTTAGGTGAAAAATGTTAATTAATAAGATGTTATTGTATCTTGTTATTATTGTCTTATTGTATCTTTAGTCTGATAATTTTATTTCTTGCCTTGTGTTGCTTTTCCGAAAATTTTATTTTTTAATTTTAAATGTTATTTTTCACAATTAAAACAAAAACTATGTGTCCTATCAAAAATTATTCATGACAGATTTGAATGAGTCTTCACTATGTTTTGGAAGAGCAGCTTTTGTCTATTGATTTTTTTCATTGCTTGTGAAGTTTCTTCCAAACTTTCATTTTATTTATTTTTAACTTCCTACCGCCCTTAAAATTTTCTTTTTCTCTGATTTTTGAAACTTTTAAGCATGCTATTCCTATGGTGGAGTGTATAGCAGGATCAAAATTTCAGCTCATTACCGTCCTAACTAGAATGTAAATTGGTGCACTAAGAAATTCTATTCGTCTTAAAGTTATATTTTAAAAACTTCAAGGCTGCCAAACATTACATATATATGTTACTTTGGGCGGTAGAGGGTTAATGTTGTTTTTTACGGCCAAAAACAGAAACTACGCGTCCTATCGAAAAGTGACTAAGGACAGATTTTATAGATCTTTTCAAGTTACACAATTTTAGTTCATTCATTTTTTTCCGTATCTTGCATAGTTTTACCGCGAAATTGAATTTTTAATTGTTCTCTATTTTTTCTATGATGAAAATTTAAATTTTTAACTTTTCGACAAAATTTAAAAAGATGTCATGACAATCTTGTCGGGCATTTCAAAATCAACGTTTTTCTTTCCTTGACTTTACACATCATGCGTTCTTTAGCTTAAAATGTTCAGCCGTACATAGAATTTTTAAACCTTGAAAAAAACAGTCTAAAATGTTTTGAAAATGCGCTCATTTTTTTAATTTTCATCAAAAATAGCTGGCTTATGAACTTGTTCTTTCTTTTTAGGCCTTAAAAAAGTTCAATGTGGTCAATCTTTCAAAGTTATCGTGCCTACAGAATATAGCCCTAATGGAAATTGAAGAATGTTACAATTAGTCACATTTTACTTAAGAATTACGTCCTGACTATAGATCAAGGAATATTTAAATCTATCGTTTAGGTTGATACGTGCTCACTGCTAGAGTACATTTCAGTGCTAGAGTGCAACAATTTGGCAAGAACTTTATGCTAATTTTCATGAATTGAAAGACGTTGCTCTATTTTCCAAAAATTTCTCATTAAGCTTTTGTGTTTCTGTTCTGGATGTCTCTCTTCTCCTCTCTGAATTGCGAGTTCTAAAATACGTCAGGGAAACAATTATTCGTGCAAATTAGGTCCATTGTTCAAACATAGTACCAGCAACGATCCTATTTTGTCTGAAAAAGCAGAAAAGGAAACGAGAATATTATTTACCTCTGGTTATCTCTGGAGGGTCGGTGCGTAAAATATCTAACGAGTAGGTAACTGTCAATTAATGAATGATCGCGGGCACAATACAACTGCCGAAAAGCAGACAAAGTACCGTTATTAAACACCGGAGCCATTAAAGTTATGACAATAGGCCGAAATTAGTACCTGAATAAGTAATCAGTGAATACAGAACATGAGTTGCGATTTACCACAAGCTGACCTGGCCCAACACCAATATCCCCATTTCCAACCTAACTGTTCCCATCAAGTGGTGTTGGATAGCAGTTGGTGTACGCGTACATTATTTTCACCTATATTATGTTTACGCATTTTTGCTTATTTTTATTCAAAGGCCTGATGGAAAAATAATACTGCTATACCATTGGTAACTATTGCCATGCATTCAAAAGAATGATTTATTAGAGGAGTCTACAGTGAAAATTGAATAAAGCATCCATTATTAAACCAATTAAAAAAATCATTATATTTTTTATTTAAACAAATTTATTATTCCGAATTAAAAGCACTCAATATTTAAAAATATAAATCGAACAATTTTGAATAAAAAACTATCCTATTCAAATAATTTTTAATTAGGTAAAATTTCGAAAAAATGATTATATTTAGAAAGAAATGGAAAGGAATATAAGATCGAAAATGTCTGAAATGGACAAATTTTCAATCAGAATCTCTCAAAATTGGACAACTTCAGAATGAAATTTAAAAGCTTGATTATTTAATTCAAAAGAAGGTAAAATTGTGGCACACGAATCAAGAGTTTATGATTTATAGTTCAAAGAGTTGAAAATTAAATAATTTGAAATAACAAACACTTGTATTCAAATAATTTTTTATGTAGATGTTATCAAAATTTAATAAAATGTGAATAGAAAACGGAATTGAATGTTTCATATTCTAAGCTTCTAAGATGGTGGAATCTTAAATAAGTAATAAATAAAATAATTGTAATTAACCATTAAAATTGATTCGACATATGTTTCGAACATCAAAACATAAATTCGCCTTCATTTGTATCGTTTAAAATGGAATCATTTTAATTTACAAACCTTTAATTTAAATGATCCTAATTTTAAATAGGAGATATTTTTAATCAAAATTTATTCTGCGTCACATTAAAAAGTAAATGAATCCGAACTTCACTTAAAACCGAAAAAGGATTTGAATTGCCTAGAGTTGTGACATTAACATTTCTTTATTATCAAGCCCTTTGAAATTTTATTTATTTCAAAAAGTGTTGATAGTATAAAAATTAAGATTTTTCAAGTTGTTGATTATACTTGTAAAAACTGAGTTATTTTGATTTTAAGGGCATAATTTAATTTAAAAATTGTACGATTTTAAGCCTTTCATTTAAAATGTGTTTCAAGTTGAGTTTGAAATGTTCTATATTTTGGATCATTTTCAAATGAAAAATAATTTTATTTGCAATGCCTAGATCTAAGATCTTCTAATTTGTAAGGCTTAAATTTGATAAATTCTTAATTTAATTAAAAATTCTTAATTCAGTCTATATTCTTCGTTGTTTTGAATTAATTCTGCAGACACTTAATTCAAAATTGTTGAATGACCAATTCTTAAAACTGAAATTTGTGCATCTCTCAAGTCTTTTAACTCAATATTCTGCGATTTCAATGAATTTGAAAACCCAGTTAATTTTTGACGCTTTAAGCTAAAACCAAACAATTGAGAATATTTAAAAATGGAATTATTAGATTTAAAACTGAATAAAATTCAGACCAAGTGATTTAGAGAATTGGAATGTAAAATCAATAAATTTACGGTTTCCTGTCAAAGCTTATTTGAAATAAGAAACCTCTAAAAATTAGGAAATTTTATGACAGTATAAAGTGACGTCCAAAGCGAATAGATAAATTTTCCCGCCTAAAAAGTGTGATTTCAGCCCAGAGAAAAATCACTCGTTTTCACGGCTTAAAACGATATTTTTTTTAATATAGTGAACCTTTGAATTTTAGTCTTTCTAAAAACTTCATATTTTTAGTTTTTGTCATTTAAACAATTGAAAATTACTTAATCGACCATAAGAATGTTTTATTTATTCTATTATGAGAATCAGTGAAAATTACATAGTTAGAGCTAGTCCTGAAGTGCTCCACTAGGCTTTCATCAAGCATTCATAGTGCTACGAAACAGAGGCTTAGGGAGCTTCAATTTGAAAATTAATGACTAATTCGTATTCCCTTATAAAGTTTAATAAGATAATGAAAAGGAAGCTCATACTCTATTATAAATTTAAGAATAGTTATGATGGCTACATTTTTTCCAGATTTAAATTATTTTTTATATATTCATATTATTCCTTAGAATAGATTTGGTAATTATAATAACTCCTTATAATTGTTCATATTCATTTTATAACTACATAGGATTATTTTCAAACGTATAGATAAAAATTATACGTAAAAAAGGTAGATAAAATACTTCAAACTGATATCAAAGTACGTATTTATACGCCGGTGTTTTAAAAACGCACGCTTATGTTGCATACATATGTGGTATGCACTTGACAATAAAGTCATAAAAATATATGTCCCCTTTTATGTTTTTCGCGATATTTTCAGTAGCGTCAATTATTTAAAAAATAGGTCACGCGAAGTTGATTCAGGTTGACCTGCATCTCCTCACATTTTTTTCAGGAATCTATTTTAAATAAGCAAGAAAAACATCACGATTATTAAAATTTCTTTAAAAAAACTGTTGATCTGTTCAGAACATTCTACTGACAAAAATATATACCTAAAAAAGTTGAAAAGAATGAAAATTTAAAAAAAGACAAGCAATAGAATTAAAATATTTCTATATTATGAAATTCTTTTTTCATGTATTTTTCTCAGTAGATAGATTTTTATTCACAAAAATAAATATTTATAAATCCTTTAACTTTTATGCTATTGTTTCCTTAAGACGTTAATTTTTTTTTCTAATGTATTTTTTTTAAAGCTTTCAGATGTTGAAAATATTTTTTCAAGTTTAAGTAAAGAAGATTATGGTTAA
>NC_046658.1:51553265-51555387 GCF_010883055.1 Belonocnema kinseyi | reverse complement strand
ATATATCTAGTCGGGAGTGGTGCTGACTGAAAACAGATGATTTGGAGCGATTCGCGCGCCATTTGTTGATCATTCTAAGGACTTATTGAACTACCCTCGTATCCAATATCTCGCAATTTTCTGGACTCCCACCCCCCACCAAACTCGGTCGGACAGTCACTCCTCATATACCTCCGGGGTTGGCGTCCCTGGATATTCTATTAAATGAATTGCTGTGATTTGTTTCGAAAAATAGTATTATCGTCATAAAATCTCTGAAGCGTCCTCAAAATTGAAAGTGGCACCACGATATAAAGTCTTTAAATTGCTAACGCTTGTTGCACAAACGTTTCGTTTCTATAGTGCAATAAAAGACCATGCTTGCTTTGCATTTTACAGGCGAGTCAATAAAATGATTATACGAGTGACAAATTCCTGTAATAAAATAAAACCACAGAAAATCTGTTAAAAACGACAAACTTTCTATAAATTAAATGGTTCTCACATAAGAACGATTTGAGTTCTTAGTTCATTTTCGTTCGTTGATCTAATATAAGCTTTACTTCCCTTTCAAATACCATATATTGGTAACATCTCAAATTGCACGGACCATAGAAACTTGATAAGAAGTGTACACGCGAAACTGTTGAACTTTCATTAAGACATTTTTAATCACAGTAATAACAATGCCTTTAATTTTCGAGATTTTAAATTCCGGCTCTTTAAAATGATTTCTTACGTCACTTTGTCACGTGATTAACGTGGCGGTTTACAGCAACGATCTCATATCTGTAATCATGCATGGCACGTCACACATTATATCGCACTGATTGTATTACTGTGGGAATTACAACTAGGAAATTGAATTATATGAAATATGAGTGTATTGATTTGCGTAGTGAAGTGACCAAAGGGCCAGTTGTTTGATATTATATAAATAACGCTTTTTGCGAAAGGTCGTGTTTACACCCATGGAAATTTTATAAACCTTAATGTTTATTTGAGAAACTGTAATTTTTCAGACTTTCCACCAGCAAGCAGTCTTTGTGTAAATTAAAAATATTAAACTAGGAAACAGGAAGAAGGTAGATAGTTGAACTACTGTGGTTTGAATATGTAACTTGTGCAATTTGGGTAAAATAAATACAATATATAAGGAGAACCCCTTGAGCGGGTGCTTACCCGCGTTCTATAACGTTTCGTTTACCTAATTTCTGTTGGTGTAATAATTCTCTACTTTCTCTACGACGTGAAATTATTTTGCAGCGTCAGCCGGCTCACTATTTCTAAATAAATTATACTGCTTCCTCAAGCAAGTATCCGCGTTGCGTCGCGGCCAAAGTAATTACTCTTAGAAGTGCATTGCGGATGGTCTACCTAGCATCACTATTAAAAAAGACCACCTCCTTGATTTTCATTATTCACGACACGGACCAATTAAGCCACGTACTCGCTACTGATTACTACTCATCATCGCACAAAGACTCTCTTTTTCTTTAGTAGTCGTTCATTATTTATTAAAGAAAGGAGCAGAAGTTGTGACTGTTTCATTGGTGGGTTTGAATATTTTATGCAAAATATAGTTGCAGAGCTTTTCTCAGTAATTTTCCGAGTCGAAATATAGGGCCTACTTTGCGGCTGTTTATTGTACTAGCTCCTACGTAACCAATTTTAAAGATATTTCCATTCGATTTTGCTTCTGTATAAGCCTCGTCCCCTATATTGAAGTTCTTGCCTCTATATTCTTGAGTTTTACTTATGTCTCCTTTAAAGCTCCATATTCTTCGTAGTATTTTTAAATTCTCTTTTAAAAACATGTAATACATTATGATGTCACGCATTACCGACTGCCCCATGTTATTTTTTCCGCCAATTTAAAAAAAGGGAAATTAGAATATCGAGCTAATTCGTTTTTCAATGATAGGTATTATTATGGGACAGATCAACACACAGTCTTGTATTTTAATTTATTTGAATTTAATTCCCTTAATTCTCCACATTCATTAAAAAATATATTGTATTCTTTCAATATTTCGAATTCTCTGAATCATCCTGGATTCTTTCCATTATATTGTATTTTTTTAATTCTTTGAATTCTTCTGTATTCATAGAATTCTTTAAATATTTTTTACAGTCTTTTAAC
>NC_046658.1:51551790-51553165 GCF_010883055.1 Belonocnema kinseyi | reverse complement strand
GTCATAAGGACAACCGCAGGCTTGTATGGAATTTTGTTTTACAATATTTTGTTTCCGGAACTCAACAAATGTATGGAAAATTAGTTTTATAATAAGCGGATAATTTTGGTTGCAAATTATCTCATAAGTTACTATAATTATAAATTGCAAATCATCCTAAACCTTATTATAGGCAAAATAATTATGTATGGATACGTATGGAAATGGGCAGTTCTAAAAGTCAAAAAGGGTAGTTCTAACATTTTTCTTTCATTCACGTTACAAAATTATATAGCATCACAAATTCGAAGCAAATGTATATTATTGCTATTAATAAATCATATCTAAATGGATCTAAAAATATTTAAACATAATGATATTTCACAAAAATTATTATTTTTATATGCTTGTTCATAGAGATTCTTCTTTCATATTGTTTTTAAAGCATTATTATTAAAGCTTTTTGAAAAATTCTAAAATCAACGAATATTGGTATTAATTTCCGTATAAGCGCATACATTATTGAAAGAAAAGTGTTTAAGGAAAAATGATGAGAAAAGTATTCAGTACAACAAATTTGGGCAGCAAATACCTTTTTTTTAGACATTTGCTTACTGTCAGGTGGGGCTGTTCAAAATTTTGCTTATGGTATACCCTATGTCATACGGGCCTAACTGTGAATTTGCGCATTGGGCTTTGTGAGCATGCGAAGTCAAATTAAGTTAAAACCAAAAAATATTTGTCAATAAATCTTTTTTTATCAATTGAGTGAAACGGTGGCTAGAACGTAAATTATACTCTTTTATAAAATTGAAAATTGGATTTTTTATCACTTTTAAATTTGACCAAATGTATTCCTCGATAGCCTCGAGCGACAAAATGTCCAGCTTCATTTTGTCAAGGCCTGATTAGACTTCCAGAAAAACTTTGAAGAGTACAATTCAGCACCGGTTTATATCGAAAATAATTTCTAATTTTTTCTTAAGATTCAAATTCAATGTTTAAAAATGGTCCTTATGCCTCAGGTATAATCTTGAAAATGTGAGTTAGACCCTTATCGCATGCTCCCCTTATTTTACCTATCAAAATTAAAAGACACTTATACGGATGGCACTGCCATATGTAACAACCATGGACTGGTTGATACATTTGAATTTAATCTTACGAATGATGGATTTAGAGCACGTTCGGTTTCATTTTAATGTCTTTGTGAGTTCATTTTATATATTTTTACGTTTTATTTAGTTTATATACGAGGGTAGTTCAATAAGTCCTTAGAATGAAGTATAAAAAAAATTTTTTTTGGGTAAATTTTTTTTTATTTTTCAACAGAATCTCCTTGGAGCTCTATACACTTGGTCAATCGCTTTTCAAGTTTTTTTAATCCTTCAGAAAA
>NC_046658.1:51542280-51551690 GCF_010883055.1 Belonocnema kinseyi | reverse complement strand
TTAATATTTTGAATTCTTTGAGTTCTATCGGAATGGCTCACATTTTCTTCAATTCTTTTGAATTTATTATATTCGAAAATGAAGAAAGGGTAAAAGTTAAGAATTTATTTGAATTTGTTTTATTATTTGCATTTATTTAAATTCTTTTGAAACTTTGGGATTCTACGAATTCTTTTGAATGCTTTTGAATTCTTTGAATACTTTCAAAGTCTTTGAACTCTTTTTAATTCTTGGAACTCTCTTGAATTATTTTTTATATTTAAACTGCTTCTGATTCTTTTTAATTTTTTGCATTGCGTTGAATTTTGTTTTAATTCTTTGAATTTTTCGAATTGCAATATATTAAGTATCACTTAAAATTAAAAGCAACAACGTAAAATAAAAAAATCATTTAATTTCTTTGAGAACTTTTGGATTCTTTGGCTTCTTCTAAATTCTTTAAATTCTTTGAATTCTTTGAATAATTTTCAATTATTTTAGATATTATTTTTCAAAGATAAGGTATTACTTATGACTAAAATTAACAATATGAAGAAATAGTTTGAGTAGCAGTGATTTGGCTGATGATTCGAATTTTCTCGTAATTCTTTTCAATTGTTTGCTTTCTGTTGAATTCTTCGCATTCTTTGATTTTTTTTTCATTTTCATTTTATAATCTTTTGAATTCTTTTGAATTCGTTTAAATTCTTTGAGCTCTTGAATTCTTGAAGCCTTTTTTAATTCTTTGAATTTTTTTGTAAATTTAGTTTGTTTCGAATTTTTTTTATTGTTTGCATTCTGTTGAATCCTTTCAATTTCTTTGTATTTTCGAATTAAAATATTGATTACAGTTTAAAATTACAAGCAACTAACTAAAATTAAAAAATATTTGAATTCAAGGAATACTTCTAAATTCTTTTCAATTTTTTAAATTATTTGTATTCGCTTGAAATTCGTGTAATTTTTTGTTCTTTGCACTCTGTTACATGGTTTTAATGCTTTTAATAAAAAAGTGGATTATCAATTAAAATTGACATTAATATTGTAAAATCAAGAAGTATTTATTTGAATTCTTCGAATAGATATCGATTATTTGAATTTTTTGAAATTCCTTTGAATCATTTCTAATTTCTTATTTCTGTTAAATCTTTGACATTGATTAAATTTTTTCAAATCTTTTGAATTCTTATAATACTTTTCGAATTTCTTCAATTCTCTAAATACTTTTGAATTTTTTGTAATCTGTTGACTTCTATTCACGCTTTAACTCTTTTGATTTGTTTGAATTAGAAAATTAAGTATTACTAAACATTAATAATAACAAATGAAAATTAAGTTGAGGTCATTTTAATTGTTTGAATTATTTAATATGATTTTAACTGCTTTTGAATTCTTTTACATTTCTTGAAATATTTTTAATTTTGTTAATTCTTTGAATTCTTTGGTATAATTAAACTTTTTCAAATTGTTTTCATTCTGTTGAATCCTTTTATTTTTTTATTTCTTTAAATACAAGTATTACTACTACAAATTAAAAGCAAAGACCTCGTACTAAAAAGTTTTTTCAATTCATTGAATACTTTTTAACTCTTTGAATTTTTCAAATTATTTTAATTCTTTTGAATCCTTCGATTTCGTTTAATTTTGTTTGTCTTCTATTTCTATTTTATTAAATTATTTACAATCTGTTGCATTGTTTTCATGCGTGAATTTTTTTAATTCTTTGAATTAAAAAATTAATGATTGCTGATCATTAATATCAAAAATTTTAAATTAGAGAGAGTTCGTTTGAATTTTTTGAATGCATTCGGATCTTGTGAATGCATTTGAGTTTCTTGAAATATTTTAAATACTTTTCAATTCTCTAAATTCTTTTGCATACGTTTAAAAGTCTTTAATTTGCAAATAAAGGCCCACTTTTTCTTCAACAAAAATTTAAACTGTACAGTAAAGTATAGAACATCTTTTTTTAACACTTTGAATTCTTTGAATTCTTTTGAATTCTTGGAATTCCTTAGAATTATTTGCCTTCTTTAGAATTCATGGAATTCTTTTGGATTCTTTTGGATTCTTTTAAATTATTTAAATTCTTTAAATTCTTGTAAATCATTTGAACTTTTTTAAATACTGTTTATTCTTTAGAATTCTGTGCAATGCGTAGCACTGTTTTGGTGCTTTGAACTGTTTGAAAACCTTTAATTCAAAAAATATGAACTGCTCAAGATTAATATAAGCAACTTAAAATTACGCAGATTTCGTTTGAATTCCTTAAAACCATTTGGATTCTTTGAATTATTTTGAATGCTTTTAAATTCTTTTGAATCCGTTTAAAATTCATCAACATGCGAATAAAGAATCACTTATTGGTTCAAAAAAATGCAGCATTTAACAGTAACTTTATAATTTAAATGCTTCAAATTTATTTTATTTATTTACAAAAACTATAATAAGTATTCTGACTCATAAAGTAAAAACAACCGCCCTCATCCACCCTCTGGCTTTCCATTTTTTAAAGTTTAGAACATCTTTTTTGTATGATTCTTTGAATTCTTGAAGTCTTTGAAATCTTTGGAATTCTTTTGAATTCTTTTTAATTATATGAATTCTTTGAATTATTTAAATTCTTGTAAATCATTTGAATTCTTTAAATTCTTGTTAATCATTTGAACTCGTCTGTTTTGGTGCTTTGCATTTTTTGAAACCTTTGAATTCAAAAATCAAGTATTGCTTAACATTAATATTAACAACTTAAAATTACGAAGATTTCGTTTGAATTCTTTAAAACCATTCCGATTCTTTGAATCCTTTTAAATACTTTTGAATACTCTGAATTTTTTTGAATCCGTTTGAAATTCATCAACATGTAAATAAATAATCACTTATTGTCTTACAAAAAATGCAGTATTTAACAGTAAATTTATCATTTATATGCTTCAAATTTATTTTATTTATTTACAAAAACTACAATAATTATTCTTATTTCAAACAGGAAAGACAACCGCCCTCATCCACCTTTCGGCTTTCCATTTGTCAAAGTGTAGAACATCTTTTTTTTATGATTATTTGAATTATTTTAAATTCTTTGAATTCTTTGAAATCTTTTGAATTATTTAAATTCTTTTGAATTGTTTTGAATTCTTTATATTCTTTTGAATTTTCTTAAACCTTTCAATTCAAAAATCAAATATTGCTTAACCTTAATATTAACAACTTAAAATTACGAAAATTTCATTTGGGGGGGACCGCCCTCATGCAACCTCTAGCTTTCCATTTGTTAAAGTGTAGAACCTGCTTTTTCATTATTCATTGAATACTTTTGGATTCTTTAGATTTTTTTATAATCCTTTGAATTCTTTCGAGTTCTTTTAATTCTTCTGAATCATTTGAATTCATTTTAATTTTGTGCATTTCTTAGAATTCATTGTAATCCGTTGAATCTTTTGAAACCTTTGAATTTAAAAATCAAGTATTGCTTAACATTAATATGAACAACTTAAAATTATGAAGATTTCGTTTGAATTCTTTAAAACCATTCGGATTCTTTGAATTCTTTTAAATACTTTTTAATTCTCTGAATTCTTTTGAATCCATTTGAAATTCATCAACATGCAAATAAAGAATCACTTATTCAATATAAGAATCACTTAGTCAATATCCGACCAATTGGGGCAAGACATTAGCAGGACTTAATCAATATCCGCCTAATTTAAGCAAGTCATGAGCAGGATTTAGTTAATATCCGGCTAATTAAGGTAAGACATGTGCAAGACTTACTCATTATCCGGCTAATCAAGGCAAGACATGAGCAGAACTTAGTCAATATCCGGCCATGTAAGGCAAGACGTGAGTAGGACTTAGTAAATATCCGGCCAATTAGGGCAAGACATTAGCAGAACTTAGTCAATACCCGGGAAATAAAAGCAAGACATGAGAAGGACTAAGTCAATATCCGGCCAATTAATGCAAGACATGAGTAGGACTTAGTAAATATCCAGCCAATTAAGACAAGGCGTGAGTAGGACTTAGTAAATATCTGGTCAATGAAGAAAAGACGTGAGTAGGACTTAGTAAATATCCGGCCAATTAAGGCAAGACATTAGCAGAACTTAGTCAATACCTGGGACATAAAGGCAAGATATGAGAAGGACTAAGTCAATATCCAGCCAATTAATGCAAGACATGAGTAGCACATAGTAAATATCCGGCCAATTAAGGCAAGACGAGAGTAGGTCTAAGTAAATATCCGGCCAAACAAGGCAAGATGTGAGTAGGACTTAGTGAATATCCGGCAAATTAAAGCAATACACGAGCAGAACTTATTAAATATCCGGCCAGTTAAGGTAAGATGTGAGTAAGACTTAGTAAATATCTGGTCAATTAAGTCAAGACATGTGCAGGACTTAAGCAATATTCAGCTAATTAAATCAAGGAATGAGCAGGACTTAGTAAATATCCAGCCAATTAAGGCAAGGCATGGGCAGGACTTAGTAAATATCCAGCCATTTAAGGTAAGACGTGAGTAGGACTTAGTAAATATCCGGCCAATTAAGTAAAGACATGTGGGGGACTTAGTCATTATCCAGCCAATATAGGCAACACATGAGCAGAACTTAGTCAATATCCGCCTAATTTAAACAAGACATGTGCAAGACTTACTCATTATCCGGCTAGTTAAGGCAAGACGTGAGCAGGACTTAGTAAATACCCGGCTAATTAAGGCAAGACATGTGCAGCACTTAGTCATTATCCGGCAAATTAAGGCAAGACATTAGCAGAACTTAGTCAATACCCGGGAAATAAAGGCAATACATGCGCAGGACTTCGTCAATATCGGGCCAATTAATGCAAGACATGAGAAGGACTTAGTAAATATTTGGCCAATTAAGATAAGGCATGAACATGACTTATTAAGTATCCGGCCAATTAAGGCAAGACATGAGCAGTACTTAGTAAATATTCAGCCAATTAAGGCAAGACGTGAGCAGGACTTAGTAAATATCCGGCTAATTAAGGCAAGACATGTGCAAGACTTAATCATTATCCGGCCAATGAAGGCAAGACATGAGCAGAACTTAGTCAATATCCAGCCAATTAAGGCAAGACGTGAGCAGGACTTAGTAAATACCCGGCTAATAAGGGCAAGACATGTGCAAGACTTAGCTATTATCCGGCCAATTAAGGCAAGACATTAGCAGAACTTAGTCAATACCCGGGAAATAAAGGCAAGACATGAGCAGGACTTCGTCAATATCTGGCCAATTAATGCAAGATATGAGCAGGACTTAGTAAATATCCGGCCCATTAAGGCAAGACATGTGCAGGGCTTAGCAAATATCCGGCCGATTAAATCAAGTCATGAGAAGTACTTAGTAAATATTCGGACAATTAAGTCAGGTCATGTGCAGGACTTGTCAACTTCCGGGCTGTGAAGGCTCAATTAATAACCTAAAGTAGAGACTTGGAATAAGGGATTTAAATAAAATAATTAAACAAATTTAATTTGGTTTTAAGCTGATATTTATTCAATGACCTTTGTTCTACCAAGGCAGGAAAAAGCCGAACTGACAGGTGTAGTCAAAAGCATACGCAGTAAGTAACTGGTAACGATTTTTCATATTATTTGAAATGCACCACGTCCGGATTTTTTAGGAAAAATATTTCCTAAGAATCTGTTTCTAATTTTAAAAATAACTAAATCATCTTTAATTATAGTTATTTGCTTAAAAAAATATTTCTTAGATAAAATTATGTCAACCATAGAAAAATTTACTTTCAAACTTGGAAAAAGTAGAGTTGCAGAGAATATTTTCCGAGAAAAATAATCCAAAAAATGATAAAAGAAGCGATTAGTAAAATAAAATCATTTGAAAAAAAGCACGATTAAAATAAAATAGGAAAAAGAAACACTAATTTTCCAGAGATCTGACTTATACATGAACTATCTTTAAAAATATTACATTGTCACAATAAGCATTAGTAATTTAAAATTTACTAATGATAAATTCCAAATTTAACTATTTCCAAAATAAATGCTTAAAAGCTAACAATTATTTCAGATTTTTAAATATTGAAAGTATAAAAAATTGAATGATTTCTAAACTAAATGTCCTCAAAATTTAAAAAATTGAAGAAATAAATATTCAAATTTTAATTCAAACATCCAGAATTAAGTAAATTAAAAATTGGGAGATTAAAATTTTAATGATTTTAAAACAACGTAAATCCCAAAATAAAAACGAAATGCTTTTAAATTACAAAATGTTCCAAATGGAATTTGGCAAACTTACAGCTGTTGAGAGTTACCCGTGTACTTTGAATTTTGAAGTGCTTAAAATTGTGGATCTTTTAATTAAAGCCGTGATTTATTTATTATTTCGTATTATTATATTGGTTTGCTAAGAAAGTCTTGCGACACACAACACAAGAAAAATTGAAAAAAATTGTATTTGAACAGTAAAAGCTTGTACAGTAATGTAGGCTCCCTCTGCATCTACAACTGATACCCAAAGCTCTAGTAGACTTGGCATACCTGCAGTCCAGAATTCTCTTGGTCGTGAATCAAAAAATTCGACTAATGTATTTTTCAGATCTGTGAGATGCTTAAATTCTTTATTCTGTAAATAATTTTACAAAGCTCGAAACATAATGTTGTTGGTGGGTGATGAGTCTCTTGAATACGATGGGTGTGGTATATGGCATGTCAATCGAATATTAAATATTTACAATTCTTGAACAAATTTAGGTTTTGTTGTTGTGTTTTACCTGAAATTGGCAATTTCAAACAAAAATAATTATACCTGTCTGTTTATTTATGCACCTCAGGCTGGTACTGCTTATTCAGATATTGGTAAATAATGTACAAATTTTATTTTGTCATGATTACTTTAATATTTGCTGCTTATTTTCCACTAATTTTTATTCGCAGCTACCATGTAAAATAAATCATTTTTATAAATTTATATTATTACAATTTATCATATGTATTGGTATTTAAATATACTTTTTTCATTATCTTCATTGACGCTCGATATTGGGTTACCTCACGCTTTTCGCTCGGATATTTATTCTTTACATTTGGAATGCTTGAATAAAACTTTATCAAAAAGATTTGTTTTTAGATCGCAGTATTATGACTTCATTTTCTGAATTTTCTACTCAATTAAGTATAGTTAAATATTAAGTTTCTCAAAGCTTTGTAGGCTTTGAGTTACACCTTCTCATCGTGAAACTTGCGCTGTGCACTCGATTTTGGACAGACATTTGTAAACAGGTTTTGTTGAATCTTTTTTTTCGTAACTGTGGTTTTTCGACAATTTTTATTGTTTATTTATTTTTTATTTTCAATGTTATTTTTCACGAATAAAACAATAATAACTTGTCCTATCAAGAACAGATTCTTTACCAATTTGTAGATCTTTACTGGAATCACAATTTTTGTTAATTCATCTTTTTTCGTGTCCTGCATAGTTTGGCCACAGGATGGAATTTTTTATTAACTTTTGTGCAATACAAATATAAATGGATGATTTTCCAAAAAAATCGAAAATGTTTATATCATAATCTTGTAGGGCTTTCACACAGCAGTGTTTTCCATCTCTTTAATTTTTTCATATCATGCGTTGTTTGGCTTAAAAATTTTATTTTCGATTAGTTTATAAAATATTGAAAATGCTATAACTTTGAGACTGTTTTTTTTTATCAAAAAAGGTCATCAGGATAAATTCTAACGTTTTCTAAGTACTATGAATAACCGTAGATAAAAATTTAAAATATGGAAATAAATGGTCCCAACAATTTTGATAATGCTCTAACTTTTTGAATTTTGATACAAATGGCTGGTTAACGAACTCGTACTTTCTTTCAGTATCAAAAAAAGTGTGACAAAGATCGATTTTATTGATTTATTTTTTTCAAGAGTTATCGTGTTTACGGACGGAGGGACATACAGACAGACTTTGTAATGCAACTTGTGCCGTTTTTCCATAAATTAGGTTCTTTATTTTCAATGTTATTTTTTATGATTTATAACCAAAAATACGCATCCTAGCGTACAGTGGCTCAAAGAAAATCTATAGATATAATTTTTGCGAAAAATTTTATATGTTATTTTTTTATTGTTAATATTATTTTTCACGATTAAACAAAAACTACGCATTCTATGAAAAAATAATAAAAATTTAATTTTTCTATTTTAAACGTTTTTTTACGTATAGAGCAAAATCTACGCGAATTCCAAGAATTCAAAGAATTGAAAAGATTTCAAAGAATTAAAAACAATTTAAAGAATTTAAAAGAATTCAAAGAATCATAAAAGAGATATTCTACACTTTTAGAAATGGGAAGCCAGTGGGTGGATGAGGGCGGTTGTCTTTCCTTTGTGAGTAAGAATAATTATTATAGTTTTTGTAAGTAAATCAAGTAAATTTAAAGCATCTAAATTATAAATTTACTGTTGAAGTAATACTTGATTTTTGACTTCAAACGTTCCAAAAATACAAAGCACCAAAATAGTGCTACACATTTCAAATCATTCTAAAGGATACAAAGAATTTAGACGAGTTTAAATGATTTACAAGAATTTAAAGAATTCAAAAGATTTAAAATAATTCAAAAGTATTCAAGAATTCAAATAATTTAATAGAATTTAAAGAATCCAAGGAATTTAAAAGAATTCAAAAGAATCTAAAGAATTCAAAAGATTTCAAAGAATTTTAAAGAATTCAAAGAATCATAAAAAAATTTGTTCTACACTTTAAGAAATGGAAAGCCAGAGGATGGATGAGGGCGGTTGCATTTTCTTTGTGAGTAAGAATAATTATTATGGTTTTTGTAAGTAAATCAAGTAAATTTGAAGCAACTAAATTATAAATTTTCTATAAAATACTGCATTTTTTGTGAAGCAATAAGTGATTCTTTATTTGGATGTTGATGAATTTCAAACGGATTTAAAAGAATTAAGAGAATTTAATAGTATTCAAAAGAATTCAAAGAATCCAAATGGTTTTAAAGAATTAAAACGAAATCTTCGTAATTTTAAGTAATTAATATTAATTTTAAGTAGTACTTGATTTTTAAAATCAAATATTTCAAAAAATTCAAAGCACCAAAACAGTGCCACAGATTGCAAATAATTCTAAAGAATAAACAGAATTTAGACGACTTTAAATGATTTACAAGGATTTAAAGAATTCAAAGAATGCAAAATAACTTAAAGAATCCAAAGAGTTCAAAGAACTAAAAAAATTCAAAGAATTTAAAAGAATTCAAGGAATCGACACCACAACTGCGATGTTGAACACGATGCGTTGGAAAACTCAATTGAAAAAGTCTGTGTTACTGAGGTTAGGGATATAATTAAGAACATGAAAAACGGTAAGGCTGCCGGGGTAGACGGTATTAACGCTGAAATGCTTAAACACGGTGGCGAGTGT
>NC_046658.1:51535180-51542180 GCF_010883055.1 Belonocnema kinseyi | reverse complement strand
TATCCCATCCACACACTACTCCTTTCCCCTGCCGAGTGAGTCACGCCTACCCCGAAAGGGAAATGGCTTAATGGTGTAATAATAATAATAATAATAAAAAAAGATGGTCTACATGTTAACAAATGGAAATCCAGAGGGTAAACGAGGGCGGTTGTCCTTTCTCTGTGAGTAAGAATAATTATTACAGTTTTTGTAAATAAATAAAATAAATTTGAAGCATCTAAATTATAAATTTAATTTTAAATGCGGCATTTTTGGTGAAGCAGTAAGTGATTCTTTATTTGCATGTTGATGAATTTAAAACGGATTCTAGGAATTCAAAAGAATCCAAAGAATTCAAAATAATTCAAAGAATTCAAAGAATACGAAAGGTTTTAATTAATTCAAATTGAATTTTTGTAATTTTATGTTGTTGATATTAATATTAATCAAAACTTAATTTTTGAATTCAAAGGTTTCAAATATTTTAAAAGATAAAAACAGTGCCACGGATTGCACAGAATTCTAAAGAATAAACAGAATTTAGACAAATTTAAATGATTGTCAAGAATTTAAAGAATTCAAGGATTTCAAAAGACTTGAAAAGAATTTAAAAAATTCAAAGAATTCTAAAGACTTCTAAATAATTCAAAGAATTCAAAGAATTTGAAGAAATGCAAAGAATCATAAGAAAAGATATTCTACACTTTACTTTACACTTTAATTTTTTGTTGAGTAAAAAGTGATCGTTTATTTTCAAATTAAAGACTTTTAAACGTATCCAAAAATATTTATGGAATTAAAAAGTATTCAAAATATTTGAAAAAATTAAAAAGCATTAACAAAATCTGAATGCATTGAAAAAATTGAAACGAACTCTCCCTAATTTTAAGTTTTAATATTAATGATAAGCAATCCTTAATTTTTTAATTCAAAGAAGTCAAAAAATTCAGGTATGAAAACAAAGCAACAGACTCTAAAGAATTTAATAGAATACAAATAGAAGACAAACAAAATCAAACGAAATCAAAAGATTCAAAAAAATTAAAAAGAATTTTAATATTTCTAAGAATTAAAGGGAATTCAATGAATTGAAATGACTTTTCAGTATTAGGTCTTCGCTTTTAATTTGAAGTGATAATATTTGTATTTATAGAACTGAAAAAATCGAAGGATTCCACAGAATGGAAACAATTTAAAAAAGTGTAAATATACAATAGAATTCAAAGAATTAACCAAATTAAAAAGACTTCAAAAAATGTTGAAAAATTCAAAAGTTCTCAAAAGATATTAATCGAATTCAAAATAATTTTAAATGATTCAAAGAATCAAAATGAACTCATCTTAATTTTAATTTGTTATTATTAATTTTAAGTAATACTTAATTTTCTAATTTAAACACATCAAAACAGTTAAAACGTGAATACAAGTCAACAGATTGCAAAATAATTCAAAAGTATTCAGAGAATTGAAGAGAATGGAAAAGTATTCTAAGAATTCAAAAGATTTCAAAGAATTCACTCCATTCCAAAAATTTAACAGAATTAAAAAATTAAAAATAATTAATTTTTATTAAATTGAAAGACTTAAAATTTATTTAAATAATTCAAATAAATACTTCTTGATTTTAAAATATTGATATCAATTTTAATCAATAATTATTTTTTTAATTTAAAGCATGCAAACCATGTAAGAGAGTACAAAGAACTCAAAAAATTACACGGATTTCAAGCGAGTTCCAAGAATTAAAAAAATTAAAAAGAAATAAAAGAATTTAAACGCCTTCAGTGAATTCAAATACGTTTTTAATTTTTGTTGCTTTGAATTTTAAATTGTAATTAATATTTGAATTTAAAAAATGCAAAGAAATTTAATGGATTCAACAGAATGCAAAGAATTTAAAAAAATTCGAAACAATCTAAATTTATAAAAGAATTCAAAGAATTTAAAAAGGCTTGACGAATTCAAAAGATTTCAAAGAATTCAAAAGCTCGAACAATTTAAACACATTCAAAAGCATTCAAAAGATTATAAAAGAATTTAAATGAATGTTTAATTTGAGGTATTTGCTTTTAATTTGAAGAATTACTCCTTTTTTGAATTAGAAAATAAAAATAAATTCTAAGAATGAGAAGAATTCAAGAGAATGCAAACAATTGAAAATAATTCAAACCAATTAAACAATTAAAAATATGGAAATAATTTAAAAGCAGTACATAATCCAAAAGTATTTTTTTTAATAATATAAACATTCGGGTTCTCCTCAGTTGAGGTCAAAATTATTATTTTTGTTTTCGTGTTCCTCTCTTAAAGCAAAAAGTTCAGTTTTTACAAGAAGTTTTCTAAAAAATTGCAAAAAACTCAAACTAATTCTTCATACTATTAATTTTAGTCATAATTAATCCCTTATCTTTGAAATATAAGAATTCGTTATTACAAAACGAAAGTATAATTTGAACTTCATGCTAATTAGGCGAATTATTATAAAAACAATGAATGAATTGAATTATACTAAACAAACTTTCAAACTAAATAATAATTTTCATTGGGAAACATTAAAAACGAAAAAAATTCTATTCCAGAAACTTGAAACCTAAAGAATTCGTACTACATTTTAAACTGACAAAATTTATGTTCACCAAAAATTGTAATATTAAAACTTTTTTATAATTAAAACCTTTAAAATTTTAATTTTTTGTGTTAAATTCAAATCACATTAAAACTAATAAGTTTTGAATTGGTAATTAAACTTTCCTAAATTCAACCAAGTTTCTTCAAATTTTGAAAACATGGAAAAAAGTATAATTTCCTTTAAAAAACAGCATATTTCGCTCTCGAGAAATTCTGCGATTTCAATAGGTCCATGCTGATTTCAAATGGATTCGGTCAGCGATGATTGTTATTCGTTATTATTCTCCAATAAACCAACGTTGATTACAGTTTACTTAAAACCACTCTTGATAAGATCGCCAATGGTTATAAATATATACCTTTATATTCTCAAATATTTTGGATATTCTAAAATATTCCGAAATGTGCCGAAATATTCACAAATATTCTAAAATATTCCTCAGTTTCTCTTTGCGCTCTACAACTTTTTCAAGATTCCAAATTATTTTAAATGATTTTCAAAAATGTCAAGAAGTTTCAAAAGAGTTTATGTATTAGTGTGTGATTACAAAACATGTTCAAGTGCTTAAAAGGATTTTAATTAATTTCAAAATAATTTTACGGGATTCAAAAATTCTTTTAAATTGAAAAAGATTAAATTTTATAAATGAATTTTAACAAATTTCAAATAATTTTAAAGAATTTAAGAAGTATGCAAAGGAATTTAAAATATAATGTTCTTAAAGTTTTTAAAGTCTGTTAAATCTTTTGATATCTTGGGAAATTTGTGGAAATCCTTTAAAATCTATTAGATTTATGAAAATACATATTGCATTTTTTTTAATCTCTTAAAATATCTTGAAATATTTTTGCATTTAGTTTAAATCTTGTTTCAGCACATAAAATATACAATAATAATTTGTAATATTTTTAGCAGCTAAAATCTTAGTACATATATTATTATAAGCGTAGCAATATTTTTAACAGTATGGGTCACAAAAATTTGTAGAAGGCCTGGCACAGCTGTATGTTATATTTCAGATATTTTGTTCATACTTCAAGCTAGGCTAGCCGAGAGGTTGAGTGTGGAGCGTTAAATTATAAACAAAAACAAGGCCTCTATTTTGACGCCCCAAATAGAAGATTTGGAGGTTTGTACTCTTAAGAGCACTAAAGTAGGGGCAAAAATCGTCTGGGAATTTTCTCTATTTTACAACCTTAGCCCCTACGAATATTAGCGTGAAGAATGTCAAAGTAGGGCCTATTTTTCGACTCGGGTTCACACCTTACAAATCACTTTAAATTATTTTCACGACATTTTCTAATATGAAAATAAACGAACCAGCCAGAAACTTCTTTACACCGTAGCAAACAACATTTAACGAACGAGACGATTTTGTTGAATGAAAACAATTCTTTTTTGAGAGCGCACAAAAAAGAGCAAGATCAGCTTTGTTGCAGCTCATTCATTATGTTTTGGAAATAAAATTTGGGAAATTTCAGATATTGATGTCACACAACAAACTATTGGTGTGAATTTTATTACACCTCATGTTAAACAATGCAAATTTTGACTGTACTTTTATTTTTCTTTCGTGTCTTATTTGTTTTTCATTAAAGAATAACATCAAAAATCTATTACGGATTGCCGCTTAATAGCACAAAAAAAAAACCAGCAGTAGCATTGATTGAAAAACTTTAGTTTCTTGATTAATTTTTAAAGATTTTCATTCAAAAAGTTAAAATTTTCTTTGATTTCCCTTAGTTTTGATATTTCTAATCCAGAAAATGGATTTTTAAATACTTTGAAGGGCTGGGGTGAACGCATAATGATTTTAGGTGAATTTTATTTTTTACACAATGTTAAGAATATTTGATTGAAAAATTTAGAAATAAAACTATTGAAACAAATTGTAGGCAGCCATCTTAGATTTTTTCGAAATATACTACGTTTAAGATCACCATATAATTTACAGATATAAAACAAAACTCCTTTTTCGGCAAAGTTATATCATTTTTCATTGAAAAAATAGAAATACTTATTTACCTATCTGAGGGTCTATCTTTTTATCTATAGTTACTTTTAATTTAAAAATACTTATTAAGACAAAGTAATTTTATTAAAATTCTTTCCATATTCCGTAAAAGGCATAAAGAATAAATTAGGTAGGTAGCTCTCAGATCTTGCTGAAAAATATAGAAATGTATTGTTTTGAATATTTGGAATTTTCATGATCCTCCATTTGAGAATACACTGGAACCTGGATCTATACAGGGTTTTGGGCATGGCCCGCAAGGATTTGGAGGCATTTCGCAACCTGCTGTAACTAACGCGCAGATAGTGCGGCCTTTATACTGTTTCTCACGCTTCACTGAGCACCACCTCTCTTTCGGTCCTACGCTTCCAACATCACGATTCCCGAAATGCGGAATTTACGTAATTCCAAGTTCCAGTGTATTTTCAGTTGCGAGTTTTACAAAATTAAGAATTTTGAAGTAAATTTCTGCGCAGGTAGACTATTAATTTTTAAGAAAATTGTGTCATAAACTAGTTATAAAAAATTATAAAAAAGTTTAATGTTGCATACAATTTCTTTCATTTTATCTTATGGGGAACTTCAAGTGCGTAAATATAAAAAGATTTGTCTAAGACTTGCAGAACTTTATATTTATAATATTCAAATAAATTCTATCAGCGAAACCATGCGAAAATACAATAAATGTGCACCTGATATAAAAAAGGGCTAACCTATATTCTACGGTGATGGGAAAATTGTAATCTATAATTTTTGGAAGCCTATATAAAGAGTGATAGCAAAAAAGATTTTGATTTGAAATAAGGTACTTTTTAAGAAGCTGAGTAAATGATTTCCTTCCCTAATATTAGAGAAAGGGGACGAGTAACAGGGAAGCTTTTGAAAAGCCAACGATGAGGAAACGCTTAAAAGATCAAGGGATCAGAACAATTTTCTTCCGTACATCATGATGTGGTGGTGTCACCAACTACTTTTTCTGTCCGTTGTTTCAGAAGTCTTGCTGGTGATCATACGGCCTTTTATAAAAGCCTTCAAGTCCTAATCTCATGCAATTATTGTACTTTTCTAAATGAAGAAACTAATAATAAAGTAATAGGTTTTTTCTAAATTTCTTGTGAAAATGTTCTTCTTTTTTAACTTTATTGTTCACACCAATTCCATCTTCCTAAATGAATTAATAATTGTGTTATGCGCTCAATTGGGTGAGGAAAATATAAGGGATTTTACACCTTTGTATCTGCGCTTGAATCAATATTTTTCCTGATTCTCCAAGTCAATATAGGACATATCACGATTTATTCGGAACCAAATTTTCATTATTTGGGCAATTTCATTTTTGCTGGAATCAGAGCTGAGCACAAAATACCTCAACTACATTGCTGAAATACATTACGGGGAAAATACAATTCAGCTGATGTATTTGAAATACAACTACAAAATACATACCAGTATTTTGAAATATTATTTGAAATACAGGTTAGAATTGTATTGTGTAGTTGAGGTATTTTGTGTATTTTCTTGAAAATAATTTCTCATGTCAGCATATAAAAATTAGATTGAAAATGCCTAGAGTGTATAATAAGCATACGAATTTTATGATCAAAGATTTGGAGTGCAAAAGAGGGACAAAGAAAGGAGAGAATAGAGAGAAAGAGAGAGGAGAGAATGTTGATGGTCATGAGAGGAGGGGTGGTAAATGGGACTTGGAGAGGGGTTAGGAGAGAGAAGAGCGAAAATAAATTTGAGCGTAGTAGAGTTCTGTGATGTACATATCTACATTTTTAAGTTATGTGATGCACATGGCTGCATATTAGAGTTCTGTGATGAGCATGGCTGCATATTAGAGTTCTGTGATGATCACGGCTGCGCAGTAGATTTCTGTGATGTGCATATTTGCGCAGTAAAGTGCTGAGATGCACATGGCTGCACATTAGAGTTATGTGATGTACATGACTACACATTAGAGTTCGGCGATATATATATATAATTAAAAATTTGTCATAAGGACAACCGCAGGATTTCGCCGGGAGCGGGTGCTAATCTGAAAAATTGCACCCGCTTCCAGCGAAATCGCGGTAAAATTTCAGTCACAACCACGTCTCACCACCGTGAGATAGGTGGTTACAGTCTGTAAAGGAATCAACACGACGATCCAGCAAAAGCCTCGTGCACCCTAAGAACACGGAGCGACCCAAGGACAACCGCCTTCTGCATTTTTCCAGCAAGTGTTCTAGCATACTGTTGAGACGCAGAGATGCTTTTTAGGTCATTAACAAGTGAAAGCTTGGCACCTCCAAGAGCGCCGATGACAAGGACGATCAGTTTAACAGAATATTCCGGGTACAATCGTTGCAACTCCCTTATAAGGTCTCGAT
>NC_046658.1:51529227-51535080 GCF_010883055.1 Belonocnema kinseyi | reverse complement strand
AGTTCCAGTATATGCGGCACTTCCCATTCTCGACAATTGACTCAATTTCCCTAGGAGCATTTAGAGGAGCGATATTAATGTGAATGCCGTAGGAGTGACAGATATGGTAATAAAGCGCTCTTAGTGCCGCATTGTGCCTTTGAATGTAGGTCGTTCCCGCGTGAGTTGGACAACTAGATTGTATGTGAGCTAAATGCCCTCTGTCCCAGACTTCAATCCGGGTGATTTAAGGAAAGCAAACGTTAGCTCACAAGACATTGACTGATCCTTCACATTTATGTGGAAGATACCGTGCATCCTCTTATCGAGGAACTGTTCACGAAAGTTTTTTTCTTGTGCTTTCTTAATCCGGGTTTTTCATGAGTGAATACTCGAGATAGATAAGATTTGATGCATTTTTCTCACCCCTAATACTGAAGTCAATTCCGAGTGTTTCAGCAGCCTCCTCCGCTGCTTTGTACAGAAATGCTCCTTTGCCCACTTCCTCGTGATTCCTGACCATTTTAAGAAGAGGGTCTCTTCCATTTGCAACTCTATGTGCTGTACCCAGAATAATCCTGTTGTGAAGACATTCAAGAGTCAATATTCCGCGACCCCCTTGACGGCGTGAAATGTACAGTGGCGGAATGGAAGACTTAAGATGCATGCTTTTGTTCATGTGCATAATCTTTCTTGTGCCGATATCAAGAGATCTGAGTAGTACCGGGACGGCAAGCATGTTCGTTGCAGATACTTTGTTCCTCGCCGACAGTTCGGAAGACCAAATCTGTCAGATGAGACGTTTGTATCTGCTTCGGAGAGTATCCTTTATAGATGTCACATCCTGAATGCGGTTGTTATCAAATGTCCACGTATTGTGACCTCTTGAATCCGAAAAACAGGCTTTCACGAACCTTTCTGGCAGGCTGTGTTTCTGTGTATGTGTGAGTTTCTTCAGATTTGTATCTTTTTTAGAACGAGAACTTTCGAAAGAATTGACAGATTGGATTGGCCTTTAGTATACTCTTTTAGTGTCCTAAAATAAAGCTCAAGTTCGTTAGCCAGCCATTTTGGATAAAAACTAAAAAAGTAAGCACATTTTAAATATTTTTGAGAGCACTTTTTCCAGACTTCAAAAATTCTCTGTACAGTTATTCATAGAATTCAAAAAGTCGAATAATTTATTTAATGACTTCTTTCATCAAATCAAAAATAACCAGAGTTATAGCATTTACAAAATTTCAGCAAAATGCATAATTTGTTGATACATTTTATTTTTTTTTAAAACAAACTTAATTTAAAAAAATAAATTATTCGAATATCTATCGATGGAAAATTTATTTATTTTTTCGATATCCTAATTAAAACTGTTGAATGTTACTGAAATGTTACTGAAATTTCCATCAAGTTTCCATCTGAAAGGACTGGCCTTGAAAAAACCGAATTTTTCTGCCGAAAAATACCGGAATAATGCATTTGTTTATGGAATTTGTTTAAAGGGCATAAGAATAATAAACAAATTATGAATTTTTCTGCAAATATTATAAAGTTCCGAATTTAAAACATTTGTATCGAACCAAACGAATTTTTCTATCGAAAAATGCCTGATTACTGCATTTGTTCATAAAATTTGTTTATAATATACAGAATCATAATCTTAAGAGAATTTTTTTTTATTATCTTATAATTTCCATTCAAATTTTTTGCAATATAACTGTGGGCCGGGAAACTGAAAATGAGATCATATGAACCCCCATCTAACGCAACGCTGCTGAGGATTGGTTGAACTTCTCAGCATAAAACACTAACCAGCTATGACTCTTGGTTGAAACTAATCGCCTCCCACCCCCGCCCCAAACCCTCATTAATCAAAGTTTTGTGGGTCAATGAGGTAGGGATTTAATTTAGAAGTTAAAAAAAGGTAAGATTCATCTACAGCCATGCACAACAAAAAATAAGGGAAATTCAATTAACATCTTGATGTAAATAGACAAAATTTATTTACAAACATTTTTTTGAATTACAGAACAGTTCTAAACTGCTAGTATCTGAGTCTGACACAGATTCTGTACGTAATTATTTATATAATTTGCAACAGCGATATCCCGTGGAGATAACAGTTAATATGACCTGGCACTCAGCAGTCCTAAACTGCTTTAACTCTCTCAAGGAAAATCCGAATGTATGCGATGCAGTCAAATCCCTCGAATATGACTGCACCGAGTCATTTGATAGTCCTGAACCATCAAGTGACTTTCGATTTTTGCCCAGGCACGTAAGAAAAAACTTTTTTCCCTGAGTTTTTCGGCACAGTCTTTCAGCAGTACCGCCCTTGAGACATAACTGCGTAAACGCTTTTGATAGTCCTGAACCATCAAAAGATAGATGCCTGGGTCTAATCGTGAAGGAAAGCACTCTTTTATTTCAAATTTCATATCATACATTTTGCGGGTATGATTTAAGTTTCTATTAAATTCTATTACAAACTAATAATGAACAAGTCAAAAACCTAACTTAATACGGCCATACTTACATCGTAGTTGATAACGACGCCTTCTTTTCTCTTTCTTCTTTAACTTCTTTTCTATCTTATTTAATTTTTTCATGATCTGTCTCTCATCCTCCATGGGTCGCTTTCTTTTAACCATATTCTCAAACACAATTATAATAAAAATTAGAATAAAAAAATATGTGTGATTTTCATCGGCACAAAGAAAGGAATAAGAGGTAAACAGAAATCTGCATAATGAGACCGTATAGGGAGGGGAGCACGTAAAATCATTCTAAAGCTTTAAAACTGTGGCACCATCGGCAGGTAAGGTAATGTTACTACCATAAATCTCGAGGAAGAGGCGCGAAATACAATTTCAAGTTAAATGTATAATTTCAAGCCAACACTATGGTAGTAGCAAGTAATGTAAGTACCTTATAGCTAGCCACATAGGTTATCAAATAGTATAAGTCTTTTTAAGTAAGCCGCAATGTTTATTACTAAATATAATTAATTTAGAATTAAAAAACTAAAAATAGTATATTTCGTTTTAAACTAGGAATATATCATTGCAAGTAAAATGTATCATTTAAAGCTACACATTAAAGTAGTATCAACCCGGGTAAGTAATTTATAGCTAACCACATACGTACTCTATCGAAAAATATATAGATCTTTTTAAGCAAGCCGAAATGATTATCACTAAAAATGACTTGTTGAAAATTGAAAAAATGAAAGTAGTATATGTCAGTTTAAACCAGAAATATATAATTTCAAGCAAAATGTAACATTTCAAGTCACACATTAAAGTAGTACCAAGTAGTGTAAGTAATGGATAGCTACCCACCTACGCTATCGAATAGTATAGTTCTTTTCAAGTAAGCTGCAATGATTATCACTAAATATAACTCATTTGAAATTCAAATACTAAAAGTAGTATATATCATTTTAAACCAGAAGTATATCATTTTAAATGAAATGTATAATTTGAAGCCAACAGTAAAGAAGAATCCAGTAGTTTGAGTAATTTATAGGTAGCCACATACTCTGTCAAGTAGTATAGGTCTTTTTTAGTAAGCCGACATGTTTATCACTAAATATTGCTTATTAAAATTTTAAATACTGAACGTCGTATATGACGTTTTAAATCAGAAATATATAATTTCAAGTAAAATGTATAATTTAAAGCCACACATTGAAGTAATACCGAGTAGTATAAATAATTTATAATCGGCCATATTCGTTATCAAGTAGTATAGGTCATTGCAACCAGCGGCAGTGACTATCACAAAATATGAATGTAGTTTTAACTAAGTAATAAAATATGAAAAGTTGCATACGTTCTTTTGAGTGAAAAATTCAGTATTACAAGTAAAATGCATCATTTTAAGACGTACATAAGTAGTTCCAACACGGATAAACCATTAGCTGTAAAATTTGGGATTATAACATTGATTTTTACAGGAGTTCGATGGCGATCTAGGATATATCCTACAAAATAGCATTATTGACACAGCAATACGAAAAAATACATTTTCCATATTAATGATAAATATCCTAAAAACTTAATAATTGACATTAGGAGTTAGAATAATTAATATTTTCGATAGCAGGTTGATGTTAGGATAAAGTTATATTTACAAATATGATCAAAGAACCGTAGTTTCAATAAGTAGCAGTTTAAATAACAGAAGTTGCAAAATAAATTATGAACGCTACCATTTTGAAGGGGAAGTTTCTATGGCAATAATTAGAAATACGAAGAATAATATCCCTATCAAAGCTCAATTTTTTACCGTATGTGGTTTTTAAACTTAACAGTCTTTCCAAGGGATTATAGACATTTTCTTTTGATATAAGTACAGTTATTTAATCAATTATTACTATATTTAAATTAGCTGAGTAAATTTACAGTACATATTTAGAATATTAATTCATAAAATAGTGATGATATATCCTGGCTTGCTATTGTTTTAGTGTATAAACAAATATTATATAGCCGAGTTAAAGTTTCGTCGTTACTTTCAACTTCTTTCACTTTCATCAATGAAGGTGAATGGGAATGAAATGAAGGTAAAGTGAAGAAAAAATGAAAGTAAAGTGAAAAATAAAGTAAATGAGGATGAAATGAAACCTTTTGCTGCAATATTTGCTAAAAATGAGACTAGATTTGACCTTTCTTTAGTTTTCAATGGAGGGACATACAGGAACTTTTGTAACGTTTACTACTTCGAATAATATCTAGTAAAGTAGCAAGTAATGTATTATAGCCACTTATTAATATCGGTAAAAGGAAATTTTTAATTGCTTGCATTAAAATCTGCAGAAAATTGAAATATTTGCAAAGGACTATAGTGACGTCGAAAAAGACCAGGGCAATGATTTAGTAATCGACTTAGTAAAAATTGGTTCAGTCAGATTAGCAGACGAAAAAAAACCTAACCTGCGCTGCATCGCGTTGAAGGTTAGAACACACGTATCCTTTACACAAGCATACGACGTAAATGTAGACTTATTATGGGATTTTTAACTGTTTCGAACTATTATATTTATTTAAATTGAATTTACAGCACACATTATTATAGTTTAAACATTATTATATACATTCAGCAATATTATTTTACAAGCTGAAACAGAAAGATGTGATTAAAATATAAAAGCTGGTGGGAATCGAATACGGGACTCCGGCGCGGCAGCACGGGTATATTCCATCCTGCTAAACTAGATAATGAAATATAGAAATTCATCGCCCTTATGAAGTAAATCGAAGTTTCGTCGTCAGTTTCAACTTCTTTAAGCGTAAGCGTTATCCAATGCAAGGGGAAAATATTGAAAACCGTAGTTTTGACTACATTCACTTTCAACGCCGCAAACTGATAAAGTTGATCTTACTGATTTCACCTTCATTTTAACTTCAAATCATGTGATCCCATTTCACCTGCTCTTTCAACGTGATTATTGCTTTCAGGAGAGCTACTCAATTGTAATAAATTTAATTTTCAACGGACCCTTTACTCACCCGCAAAAAGGGCTAAATTGAAGTAGATGAATTAGAAAACTCAATATACTTTTTCAAACGCAGACTTCTCAGTTTGTCTTCAGGTACGTAAGTAGTCAATGAATCAATTCATTTCACAAATCGTTCTTTGCACATATTTGAATTTTTTTGGTTTTTATCGGTCTGCTTCTGGCTGTTTTTCAATACCCTTTTAATATATTAATGTTTTTATTGTTTAAATTTTCCAATGCAATACTTAACAATTTAGAAAAGTATGAATATTCTCATAATTGCAGTACTTTTATAAAAGTATTGTCTTAAAATATTAGATTTAGGTGACACTGAAAGGCTTAGAATTCAAAAGGCATGTACACACACGCGCGCA
>NC_046658.1:51525053-51529127 GCF_010883055.1 Belonocnema kinseyi | reverse complement strand
ACATACATACATAAATACATGCATAGAAAAATACATACATGTGAAAACAGGGTGTTCTTTTTATCTTGTCACATTAAAAGATCTTAAGAAATACCCAGCATCCAAATTCTCCATTACAAAAAAAACTTATACTTTTATGGAAAATATTCTTTTAATTCGTGCGATCGAGGGTTAGGTCACCGGGGGTGGAGTGTGGGTGAGGCTTCTGCATTCCAAATACTGTACCTGGCGCCATACAAAAATAAATGAAAAATGTTGAGGAAATTAATTTAAAGTCTTCTCATTTCGTTTCGTTTCCGACATTTTTTGTTTGGATGAGTATTTCTTAAGATATTTTAATGTCACAAGATGAAAAGAACGCCCTGTTTCAACACACACACACATGCAAGCAAGTTCATATATATCTATGCCTATTGAATTCTAAGCCTTTTACTGTCACCTAAAGCTAATATGTTATTGTCAATACTTCTATAAAAGTACTGCAATCATGAGAATATTTATGCTGTTCTAAATTGTTAAGTGTTGTATTTGAAAATTTAAACATTAAAAACATTAATATATAAAAACAGAATAAAAAAACAGCTAGAAATAAACAGATAAGAAACAAAATGTTTCAAAAGGGTGAGAACAACGATTTTTGAAATGAATTAATTCATTGACTGCCTACATACCTGAAGTCAAAATGATAAGTCTGCGCTTAAAAAAGTATATTGAGCGTTCTAATTTATCTATACTCAACTGTAGCCCTTTTCTCGGGTGGGTGAAGGGTGTGTTGAAAATTAAATTTATTACAATTAAGTAACACTCCTGAAAGCAATCATCCCGTTGAAAGAGAAGGTGAACTGGGACAACATGTTTTGAAGTTAAAATGAAGGTTAAATCAGTAAGATCAACTTTGTCAGTTTGTGGCGTTAAAAGTGAAAGAAGTCGAAACTACAGTTTTCAATATTTTCGCTTTACATTGAATAACGCTTAAGTTTAAAGAAGTTGAAACTGACGACGAAACTTCAATTCGCGTAATATGAAATTTTACAAACGAAACTATCTCGGTCAAGTAGTATAAGTAATTTATAGATAGCCACATACACTATCAAATAGTACAGGTATTTCTAAGTGGGCCGCAATGATTATTACTACAAATAACTCATTTAAACTCATAATTCAAATACTAAAGTAGTGTAATTTTTTTAAGGCAGACATATACGATTTCAAGGTAAATCGATCATTTAACCTTAAAAATAAAAGTCGCTTAACAGTATACGTAATTTAAAGCTAGCCATACAAGCTGCCAAGTAGTATACGTCATTGTAAGTCTTTTCTATAAACCACAACTGAGGATAATTTATTTTGATTTATCAATCAAAAAGCGAAATGCAGTATGATCAATTTTAGGCCAGTCGACCTGCGAAAGCTGTTGTTGCTTACGAGTTCCACTTTGTGGGTAGTCTTGTGGGAATGTTAAAAATTCATTAAAAATAAGAAGGTTTACGATTGGTTCAGTTAAACAAAGTAGGTCTAATAATTCTGGCATGTGTAATTGGCAGTAAAAAATGTCAATTTTATTAAATTCTAAATAAATTATATGAAAAACTTCATTTTAATTGTTTTATGAATCATTTATTTTGTCGAATAATCTATGTTGTAAAATCCAAGTGATGTATATCACTGTATTTTTTATAAAATAAAAAAATAAAATGTTTTAACGAGGTTATTTTGATTTAAGATACAAATATTTTTATATTCCAAGAAAATTTATTTGATTTTAATAAATGAAGTCACGTAATATCTTCCATTTAAAGAAGTTATATGTTTAAATAATTTTTTTGATTTAAAACAAAATTATTTTGGTTAAAAAAACTTACTAGAAACAATGAAAGAAATAATTTCTTTGGAGTTAGTAATTTAAAAAAAAAGACAACAAATTATTGCTTTAAATAAAAGAAAATTTTCATAATCAACATTACTAATATGCACGTGATTGTGGAGAAGAAATCACTTCGATTATTTTACGTTATCGCGTCTTTCGGAACGCGGGTTGTCAAATTTTTGCGAACAAGCGGAGGCGGACGGCTATTGGCAATAATTCAAATCGCTAAAATGTGTGATAAAGAAGTTAGCGACATCCGTGCATCTTAGGGATTTGCAAAAATCATAACAGATCTCTACCGTGTAAATTGATACATTTATACTGCACGATGTAGTAATATCGCTTTGATGTAAATTTGTGTTACTTCAGTACACAACTTCGTCACAATTTATCTTGTAACCTGAAATTTTCGTGAAGAATTATGAAATTCATTTACACAAAAAAAATTCAAATTAACTTTTTTCCTCCGGCGAACAAATAGACCATTCAAATTTTTTGAAACTCGAGTTATCGAATCCGATTATTGAAAAAATATTCTCACGTTAAGAAAAACGAAAATTTTATGTTTGTATTTAATTAGATTCATTACAGTTTCAAATTAAATTGAATTATCAGCTTTATCAGAAAACTTATTTATTTATAATTCATTATTGAATTCAAAGAAAATGTACAGCCGAACCTAGGACACTATAGCTTTAGACACTGACACACCTCGGACCCTGTCGTCAGCTGTTTCGCAAAAATTGCGCGAGTAACTGAGACTCGGATAAGTGCTCCCTCGTGGATCTCCTCTTAAATAAAAGATGAATAAAATTTATGAACCTACCGACTCCTGCTACGAAAAGTTTCATAACCCTGAGTGTATTTTAAAAATATTTTATTAATCGAAAAGTTAATTGTGAACTGTTAAAGAAATGGTATACACATCAACATGCAGCCTGTCAATATTGTTAAGAATAAAGGTTCAATTGCAGAATAGAGGCGTCACTTCTGTTTCTTATTATTAAAAAAATTATTATTCTATTTATTATTTTTTATTATTAACAATGTTTCTCCTTATTTTTTTGCAATTCTCAAAAATAGGGGTGACGCCCTTATTCTGCAATCTAAACATAATTAAATCATTCTCAATAAGTAAAATTTGAAATAATTGATAATTTTAGCATTGTTATTGGTCAGTTTTTTTATTGAAACTTTTTAAATGATCAAGTTTTTCTTTGGCACGAGCAAAACATAACCTAAAAATTTTTTAATCTTTTTTACGAAAATCCTTCTTCTATTCTCAGCTTATATTATAAAGTTATTTTCAGTTAACATATTGATACTTTCACTTTCGTACCATTTTTCATTCCATTACACGCCATTACAGGATTTTCTGATTACACCAAACTTACTCATTGTTTTATTCAAATTAACCTGCTTGTTCGGTCAGCAAGCAAATGCAACTGTTGCACATGCGTAGTGTGATTCACTCGACTCTCGTGCGCCTCTCTCGGATCACCTCTGAAGCTCTAACGTCCCGTCCCGCATTCCCCTATAAGTTCACATAAAATATGCCTGAGTGCTTGCCCATGGCGGACACTGAGAAATAGGTAATTAGCCCAGGGACGACGCATCCGACAACATTAGTATACTCTCAGGGGCACCTACATGACATCGTATTGACACGGTTCTGTAACTCGACAACGATTCGCGATTGGCGAAAGTGTCCGAGGTTCGACTGTATATTTATTTTAAACTAACCTGTTTTATTTTTTCCACCAAATTGGTTATTTCATTTAAAGAAATTTAAAAGTTAAATAAAAAATTATATTTATTTAATATAAAGACATTTTTTATTTGAAGCAATCAAATATTTCTTCAATTCAAAAAAGTATTCGGTTTGAAGGAACTAAATATTTTTTTAATTGAAAGAAATTTTCCGTTTAAATTAACAAAATATTTCTTCAAATCGATTACAAAAAACTAACAACTAAATTTCTTTGAATTAAACAAATGTTTCTTTGACCGTAAATCAATACTGAATTTCTTTGATTTAAAGAAAGTTTCTTTGCTTCAAAAAATGTTTTTCTGTGTGGGAATCTTGGGATAGGGGTAATTTTTATAAAATTTAAGTGGGCTAAGAATGCCCAATGCAAATTTTAGGAATAAAAAGCAACAGCTTCGAATAATAATTATATTGAGAACAAAGAAATGAATTACCATTT
>NC_046658.1:51522036-51524953 GCF_010883055.1 Belonocnema kinseyi | reverse complement strand
AAAAAAATGAAGAAATTAAACTTCTTGCTGCATTGCTGTGTTTCAGGAAAACTGAGGTTACTCAAGGGGAATCTGTAACTTCTGGACAATCCTAATCTATAAGGTCTTGGAGATTTAGAGTCTATCCTGCGGTGCCTGCTCTCTTCGCGATTCTTTTATTTCTTAGACTCGTATAAATCACATGAAAGACGTTTTTCACGCTGCTCGAATACTCTGGAGTTGGCTAGATAGGAAAGGAGTGGGAAGTCGACTGAAAGAAAAGGAGTTAAGCAAGAAAGTGAGAGGAAGAGCGAAAAAGAGAGTAACTAAGAGAAAGGTAGATTGAGTGAGAGTCAAGGCACAATGTGCATATCGCGCAAACGGAATAATCGATGCCACTTAACAGGCTTTCTCAGGAACAGATGGAGTACAAAGCAACATTGGCTAGAAGCACAAAAGGGTACGAGAGAGATTGGTATTTTAATAAACTTAGAAGCCAAATATATACAATGTTATCAGATGTTCTATATCCACCCCTTAATTTAACATTTCTCTAATATTTTCATTACTTTCTCCAGCTTCTCGCCATCGTCATTCTCCCTTCTGAACAGAGGAGGAAGCAAGATGCCAGATGATGGCGTTAAAACCTCAATGTGCTGCAATGCATCCAATGAATACGTGATCGAAGTTTGGCATGAATTTAATTTTCGAAGAAATATCGTGTAAGCGTGCCACAGCATTTCAACGCATTGACGCCCAAGTAATATGGAAGGTTACGAGAGCTTTCTTACCCCTTCCCCTACTATCTGCCACGTTATCTCCTTCACCCTAATTGTGTGTGTGTGTGTGTTTCTGTGTGTGTGTGTTTCTGTGTGTCTGTTATCAATATCTCCTGTAGCTTTCACTTTCCAACATTGCTTTTTAACAAATTCCGTACATGTATATTGTATAATACCTCGGATAATCAATTTCTTGCTGCTGCTTTTAAATTTCATTATGTATCTCAAGATTGCCTTTTAATATTTTAATTCACCTTAAGGGCATACAGAATGTACTCATAAACTAATAAAGTAAATGAATTTTCTGAACGACACTTTTTCAGTAATCACAAATAAAAAATTATCGTGGCGGGTAATTTTTAAGTGGGTACACTTGAATTTTATCGCACGAAACAAAATACTATACATTTTAAGAACAAATGGTAACCACGTCTAATGTGGTGGATAAATCTTACTGCGTAGAGATCATTGTTTTTTCAATAAAAACTACATTTTCCTTTTTTTTCTGGTAGCCAAAAATCAGTCAGGTATAGAAAATCCATTCGTGTTACAAGTTCATGAGTATGCTTGTTCGAGATTAATATTTACATGACAGCCTGTGTACACTGGACATATGTATTATTAGTAAATTGTGACTGTAAAATAACTGGGGTTAGATTTTCACAAGCAGATCATTTCTGGAATAGAGTCTACTTCGCGAAACCGAGTTTTGTACAGAAAAATACACTTTACTTCTCCGTAGATTATTTCAGGACTTTTAATAAACATTGGGATTATCGATTTTTTCAAACGCTGAACCCCACGATTCTTCCTTCTGATAAAAAATACTGTCTTAAGTTTTTCATTTTAAAAAAATGATTTAGAAGTTCCACGAGACCTTTTTAGTTGTGCAAATCAATTTTCTAAGATTTTATCTGTTTTTTGATACAAAATCTCAAGGTTAGAAATTATTTATTTTTTCATGAATAATATTAACTTTCTAATGGAGTAAAGTAGAAAAGTTTTGAGAATTATTTCTTGGTGTCATATTTTTTCAACTTCACAGAATTTTCAACTCTTTGAACAATTTTTATTGCAAGTGCGCATTTTGACCATTTTTTTTAATAGATAAATTTTTTACGCAATAAACTAGATAGCAATAAAATTATGCATATGCATGAAAAAGCAATCCAAATGTGAATTTGCTAACGAAAATCAATATCACAAATTTTAGAGAAAAATATGGCAGTCAGAGGTATAAGTGAAGTTATTGACTGAAATAATGCCACTGATTAACTAAAAAAAAGTTTAAACTTTATTATTAAATAACAAATTTTACACTTATATATACCTAGAAGATTTCCGGCTACTTTCAAAAAACACAAAAATCGATTAAGAATTGGCCTGATTTTGTTCAAAAAAGATGTGATCTAGTGGATTAACTATCATTTTTGGTTTAAAATAAAAGGAAAGTTATATGCAATTTGCATATTATAACTCGAAAAAATTTATAATTTTGCGCACAGTATGTTCAATTTTCATTAAAATATACTGCACGTTTTTAGAAATATTAATGATTAATAAAAATCATGAAAAATACTTTAAAAACCATTATTCGCTAATATAACACTATAATTTTTTTAAGTTTTGTTGATAGTGAACCACCCGTTGCAAATCATAGTATTTCTTTCGTATGCTATGACAAAATATTTTTCTAATATCCGGTATAAATATTTTTAATTTTTTATCATGGAGAATATACTCTATCTGTTTTGAAGGAAATATTGAGAATTTAGTATGAAATATTGAAATATTAATTTTTATATTATTCAAAAATGAGAAATACTTTCCGGCGATGAAAGAATCCTTTAGTCTTCAATTTTTGTCTTCTTTAAATTGAAAATTAATCAAATTATTGTACACCTAAAACGGTCGAGCAGAGCCTCTCAACATTGTTTTAAATACCAAAATATTTATGAAAGAATTTGTTTATCATGAAGAAAAAATTTAGGAGGGGGTAGGCGGGTGGCGGTCGCGAAATTAGAAAATTAAAGTTTTTATTAAATAATGTAATCAGTAATCTACCAGTTGTATACATATGAAACCGGTATTTTTTCAAGAAAAAAACACATTTATTTCAAGAGAATGATAACAAATATTTTATTCAAAGTATGCGCCCT
>NC_046658.1:51519044-51521936 GCF_010883055.1 Belonocnema kinseyi | reverse complement strand
TAAAAACAAAGAAAAATGCGAACGTTAAGAAGAACTTTGGTAAAAAGTTCGTATGTGAATAATTGTAAAGAAAAATAAGAATATTGTCATATAAACAAACTCTGAAATGCAAGCAATAGCATCCATTAAAGGATTCCAAATGCTAAGTGCTACGGGCACTTAGGGCACTTAGAAAAATGGATCAAGTTTGAGAACGTTTTTTTTAAATTTTCAATAAAATGACCAGTTTTTAAATAATACTGAGAAAATATAAAAATAATTATCTTTCCAAATTTATCGGTGTTACTTGGATATTATGACAAGACTAATATTGTTAAATAGATTTTTTTATAGTATAATTTTTTTTTTAATTTCTAAATAATGTGCAAAGAACTTTTTTACTTTACAAAAAAGAAAGATCTAGATCGTTAACCAGCATTTTTTAACAAAGGGTTCTGGTTTTAAGCTACGACAAAAATAATCAAAAATCAAAAATTAATTAATAAAAGATAATGAAAATATGTATGTTTCAATATCAATGCACATTATCAATTGTAAAATGAGATTTAAAAAATATAGGTTTCAAGATAGCTGAAAATAAATATATAGCAAAAAAAAGAAGAAATATGAATAAAATCATGAAAAAGGTCATTTGTACATTATTTTAGAATATTTCAAATAAGTAGTCCTAGACCGAGGTATTAGCAAATACCAAAAAATGCCCCTTCATGTCGTTCAAATCCTTGGATAGATTCTTTAGTTCCACTAGACGTACGATTCATACTAAATTCCGTACAAAGTACATATTTTTTCGTTCTTTCACTGTTTTTTGTATACTGAAAAATATATGAAACTTTTTGTGTTTTGCCCAAATAATATTATAATTTGGACTATAAAGAAGGATTTCCAAAAAGTATCAAACCATGTACTCCAAAATTCGACAAAAATCATCAGAACAAAACAATTACCCTGTATTTTCATGTTTGCTTAGAAGCAATTTAGAATGATAAAAATTATGGTTAATAATGAAATGGTTACAGTCACATATTCTTGATCACAATTCCATCTCTTTTAGTTTGATGGTATTCTCCGTCCGTTCTACTTCAGGCATGGCTCAACTGAAACGTACGATCCAAGACAGCAGAAGACAGTCGACAAGAAGAGCACTCAAATAGGTACACATTTCGAATATCCTAACTGTACTTGGATTGGTGGTACTTTAATAAAGGACGCAAGAAACTAGAAAAATCTGCCGATAAATGCCTGAGTGATAAATAAGAGTCAGGCACTGAGCATCGGGTTGGAAAAATTGCCAAAGCTTGATACTCTTCAATCTTACCTTGCTCGTTATTTACTTTGCTATATGAGTGCAAAGATACGGATATCGACATGTAAGCGGTAATGTATTGAATCAATAAAACGCATATTCAATTGATAATCAATTTAACATTTTTTTGATCAAGGGAGTATTAAAATATTAAATAAACTGAAAAAAAATATTATATAAAAAAATAGAAATCTATGCTGCCACTATAACTTTTGAAAACTTTAATAAGAATTGTGATAAATAATAGAATCAGGTTTCTGGTAGCATTTATATATAACATCGCTTCAGTTATTGGTTTTTGGTTATATCCTCTCATCACTGATCGAATAGCACGCAAGAAAACTTTCCTCTTATTTCACCTTTTCAAATAACATCATTCTGGTTTTCAATTTTCTTTCAAAAATCGCAAACTTCATCTATTTGGTATGATTATTTAGTAGAATTAGTTAAGTTGGTAATTTTGATTCATAAATATATTTTCTAGACTAAAATTTTACCCAAAGTTATTATTTAATTTATCCCGGAGCTGTCCTTATTATATCCGGTAGAGATTTTTTTTTTATAACATACTATTTAACAATTATCTCATTACCGTTTTTCTTTATTGTGTTCTTAATGCTCGTTTTAAATTCTCCTTATTTCTCTTTAAAAAAATTGAGAGAAGAATGCACTTAAATGTCTATCAATACTAAGGAAAATTAATAATCTGGATCAGTCGGAAGCAGAAATCAAAAGAATGAGGTATGGAATAATAAGTGGAATCACCAGCGAAATACTATCGTAGCAAATAATTTGCGAATAACCAGGAATGCGAAATTTTAATGATAATCCTCATTTGATTACAAGCCCAGTATTTTCTTGCTTGTGTGTTATTTCATTGTAGTTGAAAAATATTTAGTGATGCTGATAGCGGCTTTTCCTCAAAACCATAATTTTCTTTCATAATTTTTACATTTTTACGAATAGGAGATGGCGCTGCGAAACTTTCCAAAAATGACATTTGCCGCAAATCTATGCTCACGCAAGGGTGACTTCCTGGAGTTGTGATAATCTGGACACGTATTGTGCATGTAAGTATATATTTAATGTTTTCTTGAACTTTCAATTTTTGATTCATCACCATTATCAGAAAGGCGCCAGAAATACTAATCTAACTTTAGTCTTTCTACTACGCACATGCTCGTCAAGAACCGTATCTCACGGGTGTACAGAGAAAACTACGCACAAGGAAAGCAAACTCAAACCAATTGCAAACACACACCGGTATGTGTTCGAAGTAAACTTCACTTCATCTCTATCAAGACGAGAGCTTGATTTACGAGATACTCGTCCAAGTGTAGGGTCTAAGTGATGGCAATTATTCTGAAAATAGCGCTGGACTTAATACAAATATTAGTCTAATTTAGGAATTTATCAATTAAATTGTTCGAATTTTGCTGTGTGTATACATATGAAACCGGTATTGCCATTTAGCGGCCAGTAGACACACTTGTAGGCACTGTCGGAACTTACCATTTGTGTTAATTGGCGTATTGTCATCTGTCAACAATATCCAATACCAAACATTTCAAGTTTCATATGACATC
>NC_046658.1:51505025-51518944 GCF_010883055.1 Belonocnema kinseyi | reverse complement strand
TTGCTAGAACTAAACTAAAATTACCTTCATATGATCTCATAATGTGCCCAGTCTCGATGCCTGCGAGATTTCAACTAATTGGATTTAGATCTCGTATCTATAAATTTAAGTTTTTAATGAACGGTTTACCGATATTCTTTACCGATATCGTATATAAGCGCGTATATTCTGGACCTGAGTAAAAGTAAAAAAGATCTTGGGATTTCATATAAGGATTTTCTCCTGATCGTTCTAGAAACCAGTTGTGAGTTATATTTACAGAAGAAGAGAAATAACATGATTCTGTTTTCTGTTATTGTTCTTTTGCAGCATATAAGTCATTTTTCGAAATTAGAAGCAAAACATATCTAGCCACTGAAAGAAATGAATTGCTGGTACAATAATATTGTGCGTTAAATCAGCCATCAATATGTCTGCTCCAGCCATACAGATTGCTGATCTAACCCGCAATATAACTGTACCCGAAGCAAATCCTAATACTCGGAAAGTCCTCGCTGCATGCTCTGTCACGAAAAACAGAGTTCTGCGCGAGGTTGAAGAGAGCTTTTCAGTCCTCGTTTTTCCTTGAAACGCTCGAAAATTGCGAATTCGTAAATAAGTAGGCTTCCGCGAACATTAAAGAGGCTTTCGCGACATCCTAAAACTCCCTTCGTGTTCTGCCAAACCGAGTTTGCGCCGATGATTTTTAGAATATTGAGCGAGCATGTGGAGAGGTTTCAAAAAAATATTCAATGTTTCCCAAGTGCTCGCTAAAGCCTCTTTCATGCTCGCCGAAGCCTACTTATTTCCGAATTCGCAATTTTTGAGCGTTTTCGAAGAAAAACGAGGACTGAAAAGCTCTCTCCAACCTCGTACAAAACTCTATTTTTCGTGACAGAGCATGCTGGACGGACTTGCCGAGTATTAGGATTTTGCCTCGGGTATCAGCAATTCATTTATTTCAGTGTAATTCTGTAATTGTATAATTCCATCCTCAAATATTGTTTTGAACAGAGAAAATTATATAAACCCTCTGGGAAAACAATATATTGGAGAAGGAAACTCAATTTGATAATTGAAACCCGGATTATGATAACTACAAAAGTAATGTTATTAATAAAACCTCTGTTAAAAGGTACATCTAATTTATTAACAGATAGTTAAATATACATTTAAATAATATTTATATACTGGGCTACTGTAAACGGGGGCAGAGCGGGGCGCCCTTGGTCCTGCATTTGTGAATGCGATATTCGTTTTTTCTATGTAAAAAAATTAGAGACTTGCAATTAAATGTGCGTCGCTTAGCCCCAGTTTTCGGTACTTTTAAACGTAATTAAACTACATGATAATAAATTTACTTTGATTTGAACTGATTGTTTATTCACAACAACAGCTTGAAAATAATGAACAAAGAAGAACATATTGGCGTATTTTATCGTTAATTCCGCCACTGATCCTTGATCAGGTACATTAAGCTAGCACCTCCACAATCGAATTTTTTAATTTTTCATAGCTCAGAATTTTGGGCTTTTTTTGGGCTGCAATAAAAATTTTTGGGCTACTTTACTTTTTTCGAAAAATCAATTTTTTTGTGGAGGTGCCAGCTTACATTAACCCAGCACCTCCACTTCTTTAAATCACTACATAATGAAAATTCAATTAAAGTAGAATTTTGGGCTTTTTTTGGGCTCTTAAAATCCGCAAAAAAAATTTTCCCCGAATCAACCCTTAACTTCCAAAATCAACCCCCTTCAAAAAATTGAAAATTTTCAGTTATTTATTAACGGGATATTTTTGGGCTTTTTTGGGCTCGCAGAAAATACCCACTTCGATTTTTGGGCTCGAAACCTTACAGTAAAAAATTAACCCCATTGTAACACGCAGGTATGAAATTGTCAAAAAATAACTTTTATTACATTTTAGAGCTTGAATAAAGTCTCCGATTTTTGGGCTCCTCGAAAATACACGCTACGGTTTTTGGGCTTCAACCCTTAACGTCAAAAATCAACCCCTCTCTTCCACGTAAATACAACTTTGTCTGCAAATAAATTTTTCTAAAATTTTTTAATGGAAATACAATCTCTGATTTTTGGGCTCCTCGAAAATACACGTCACGATTTTTGGGCTTCAACCTTTAACGTCAAAAATCAACCCCTCTCTACCACGGAGATATGAATTTGTCAAAAAATAACTGTTTTCAGAGTTTTACAACAGGAATACAGTTTTTGATATTCAGGCTTTCCGAAAATACCGTCTACTATCTTTGGGATTCAACCCTTAAGATAAAAAATTAACGCCTCTCTATAACGTACATATGACTTTGTCAACAAATAATTCTTTTTGAATTTTACAATGTCAATAGAGTCTTTGATTCTTTGGCTCCTCGAAAATACACACTACGATTTTTGGGATCCAACCTTTAACGTCAAGAATGAACCACTCTCTGCCACGTAGATACACTGTAAAAAAAGATTTGTGTAAAATTACAAAGTTTCGGAAAATTAAATATTGTATCATTGTAAATATCACACACTCCACTGCGTGATTTTACAAAACTATGTGGAATTATATCCTCTAGCGATGTAAATAAAAGGACCCTCGAACAGCAGTGTAATATTACACACTCGATGGAAATAAAATTACATATTCCCTCAAATTTTCGATTTATAATTAATTAAAAATTTAGAGTAATAAATCAAATAATATGTGAATACGAAAGCGTCTCTCGTGTTCGTTATTTATCGTTGCCTTTATCCTTCAATTTTGGAGCATTTTTATTTTTAATGCGAGGAAATTGACAGCTTTGCTTAACTTTTTTGACAGCTTTTACACAAAGTAGATCGAATCCGAGCTATCCCTATTTTGCCTTTTACATTTTCTGCTATTGTAACAGAAAAAATGCGGATATTCAAAACATATATTTCGAAGTACGAAGTTTGAGCTTTCGAGTATTTTCGAGGAGTCCAAAAATCAGAGACTGTATTTCTATTGAAAAATTTTAAAAAATTTATTTGCAGACAAAGTTGTATTTACGTGGAAGAGAGGGGTTGATTTTTGACGTTAAGGGTTGAAGTCCAAAAACCGTAGCGTGTATTTTCGAGGAGCCCAAAAATCGGAGACTTTATTCAAGCTCTAAAATGTAATAAAAGTTGTTTTTTGACAATTTCATACCTGCGTGTTACAATGGGGTTAATTTTTTACTGTAAGGTTTCGAGCCCAAAAATCGAAGTGGGTATTTTATTGGAGCCCAAAAAAGCCCAAAAATATCCCGTTAATAAATAACTGAAAATTTTCAATTTTTTGAAGGGAGTTGATTTTGAAAGTTAAGGGTTGGTTTGGGGAAAATTTTTTTCGCGGATTTTAAGAGCCCAAAAAAACCCAAAATTCTGGTGTAATTGAATTTTTATTATTTAGTGATTTAAAGAAGTGGAGGTGCTGGAATAATGTAAGCTGGCACCTCCACAAGAAAATTGATTTTTTGAAAAAAGTAAAGGAGCCCAAAAATTTTTATTGCAGCCCAAAAAAAGCCCAAAAATAGCTCAAAATTCTGAGCTATGAAAAATTCAAAAATTTTCGAGGAGCCCAAAAATCAGAAACTCTATTACCATTCAAAAATTCTAGAAAAATGGATTTTTTGACAAAGTAGTATCTACGTGGGTTGATTTTTGACGTTGAGGGTTGAAGCTCAAAAATCGCAGCGGGTATTTTCGAGGAGCCCAAAAATCAGACACTCTATTTCCATTAAAAAATGCTACAAAAATTTATTTGCAGACAAAGTTGTATTTACGTGGAAGAGAGGGGTTGATTTTTGACGTTAAGGGTTGAAGCTAAAAATCGTATCGGGTATTTTCGAGGACCCTAAAAATCAGAGACTTTATTCAAGCTATAAAATGTAATAAAAGTGATTTTCTGACAATTTCATATCTGCGTGTTTCAATGGGATTAATTTTTTCCTGTAAGGGTTGGAGCCCAAAAGTCGAAGTGGGTATTTTATTGGAGCCCAAAAAAAGCCCAAAAATATCCCGTTAATAAATAACTGAAAATTTTCAATTTTTTGAAGGGGGTTGATTTTGAAAGTTAAGGGTTGGTTTGGGGAAAATTTTTTTTGCGGATTTTAATAGCCCAAAAAAAGCCCAAAATTCTGGTGTAATTGAATTTTTATTATTTAGTGATTTAAAGAAGTGGAGGTGCTGGGTTAATGTAAGCTGGCACCTCCACAAGAAAATTGATTTTTTGAAAAAAGTAATGGAGCCCAAAAATTTTTATTACAGCCCATAAAAATCCCCAAAAAAGCCCAAAATTCTGAGCTATGAAAAATTCAAAAATTCGATTGTGGATGTGCTAGCTTAACGGACCTTCCTTGATCGCAATGCGGAGTTTAGTTCAGCATGACTCGCACAACGTTTTTTCAGTATTACGCGAGTAAAAGCCTCCAATGGAATATCGTTAGCTTAGTCCGAATAATAACAATTCTTCCATATATGGCTTTTACTCTCCCTCTTTCTCAGTTATTCATTTGTAATAATATCACAAGCCACATGGTAAATATCCAAATCCGATGTGCACTTTGTACTCGTATTTGTCACCTTCCTCCGTATTTTTGCGTATAATATTTTCGTTCATCAATATCAGAATGTAAAAGGTTTATGAATTAAATCATTCATTATAGTGCTTCGGTTTTACCATTGTTTTATGCATTAATTATACAAAGACTTACACATGGAAAAGAAAATGTAGAGATTAAAAAGAAATATTGTTATTTGCTGCAAAGGACCATCCAACGAAATTTTACGCAACTTTTTTTTAAAAATCAGTAATTTAGAAAAACGTAGCAAACTTATATAAGTTATTCTACCGGCAGGGGTCACTTCCGAAAAAGTAAATTAGAGAGGATGATTTCAGAATTAATATTTTAGTAAACATTAAGTTCATTGTCATTAAAACAAGAATTTATAAAAGTATTCACACTAAAAATTTATTTGAAAGGCTTCTGGCGCTCTAGATAAAATAAAAGAATCCGAATTAATTTTCATAATTGAGGAATAGTATAATAAAAAATATGTACAAGCTATAAAAAAGGAATTTTTTATTTTTTATTTATTGCATAACAAAGATTGACTAAATTTTGAGATTATGAATCTATTTCTGATTATAGATTAAGTTCCTGCGATCTTTTACAATACCCATCAATATTTCAGATCCTTCCAAATCACACTAAATCACTTGAATCCATTTAAAAGGTATTTTGTAATCTCTTAAAATAACCTAAAATGTGTGAAATTCTTTTAAAGCTTGTGATTTTTTTTTAAAGATCCTAAAAATGCCAAGAAATTTGAAAAAAATACTTTTAAATATTTCAAATCCTGTAATCATTCTGTCAATTGATCCTCTGAGGAAAAATAAAATAAAGTATTTAAAAATTTTTTCAAGCTCCATTAAATTAATTATAAATGTGTAAATATAGAAGAATTTCTGTGGAATTCAAAAATTCAGAAGGAGTTTAAAGAATTAAAAAAATGGATGACAAAATAATAATCATTCAGAATGAATTCCAAAAAAATCATTTCAGATTTCTTTAAATCTTAGAACCCCTACGAAATAACTCACTTCTCTTGAACAAGTCTTTTAAAATTCACTAAATTTACATATTGGTTTAACTTACATAAGTAAAATAATTTGAACAATGTTTTTAACTTACCAATAAAATAATAAATTAAATATGCTATTTAGATCATATGTTTTTTCAACCGGGTACTCAAACTTTGTATTTGGGTGGGCGAAGTCCAAGACTCCAAGATTTCTGCACGCCGAGGGCCTAAAAATTATACCAATTGCATGACACAAAACTTTATTTTATTAGTCGTTTAGGTAGAAATGATTTTTAACTCTGTGTTTGTATGATTTAATTAAATAGCTCTAAGAAATAAAATAATTATATCTAAGTACACTTATGGTGCAAAATCACTTTTTCCCACGTTATCTAGCAACTGGGGACACAACATGAAAATACATTTACGTTGATGTATATTAGGTCAATAGAAAGCAACACAAAGGTAAACCTACACACTGCTACACCGAACTAAATTTTAATCTTTTATTCGGTAACTTCTAATGTAAAATATAAAACTTCTTTCTAGTTACGTCGATGGACACTGACAAAAAAATACGAAAGATTTTGTTGACCGTTATTTTTCATTTACAAAGCAAGTTCCAAATGTTTACACTCAACATTTAAAAGATGAGCATTGACGACCCTTAATTTAGCTATACATATAGATTTGAAAATTGGGGAATTTATTTGAACAAAATTAATTGTCCTATCAAAAAAACAAAAACATATCTGAATTCAGCTCAGCCATACCTTTAGGTGATTTTCGAATTATGCAAAAATAATGATTTTTAAACAATTTTATTGTTACAAACAGATGGGAACACAATATAAACAAACGTATGGGCTGAAAAATATTTTCAAGCACATTACTGGATACTTTAATAAAATACCCCCAGTTGATTTTCAAATTAAAGAAAAAAATAATTATTTAAACAAATAGTGTTCATAATTTCTTTTCGCTTTTCACGAATTAATTTACAATAATGTTAAGTAAAACCTGATAGACGCAAACTAAATCAAAATAATACTATTTTGAGCTTCAACGAAACAAACAGAGTCAACAATTCATCAATCATTGTTTATATCCCCTCCACTCTCACTGAATGCCGAAAAAGCCTTTCCAAATCAATTTCTGTACTCAGGAATATAGCTAAAATGAACTAATAGACCCAGACAAAAACTGAAGGTATCATTGAAGGCCTCCCATCCATATCTCTTGGTGATTTTCAAATCATGAAAAAAATTATTATTCAAACGATTATATTGTTTATACTATTTATAATTGGTTTAAACAATAAGTGAACAACAATTTAATCTGAATGACAACCAGCTATCTATTCTGGAATATTTTAGAATAAAAATAAATTTTCCGAAATGTATTAATTCCAATTTTAACATTGTTTTTACCCCCTCTAATCTGACTCGAAAACACCCTAGAAAATGACTTTTAATATTGGAAACTATAGCTATAACGAACTAATAGTCCCAGATAAAAACTGAAGGTATCGTTAAAGGCTTCTCTTCTATATCTCTAGGTGATATTTGAATCATGAAAAAAATTATTATTTTAACAATTATATTGTTTATAATATGTTTAATTTGTTTAAATAATCAGTGAAAAGCAATTCACATTGACTGACAACTAGCTGTCTAATCTGGAATATTTTAGAATGGAAATAAATTTTCCGAAAAGTAAAAATTCCAATTTAAACATTGTTTTTACCCCCTCCACTCTGACTCGAATAATCCCTTAAAAATGAATTTTAATATTGGTAACTATAGCTAGAACGAAATAATAGTCCCAGAAAAAACTGAAGATACTGTTGAAGGCTTCTCGTCCATATCTCTAGATGATTTATTTCCATTCTACAATATTCCAGATTAGATATTTAGTTGTGAGTCAGTGAGAATTGCTGTTCACTGATTGTTTAAACAAATTATAAATATTATGAACAATATAATTTTTTGAATAATTTTTTTTCATTATTTGAAATTTTGAAAGTTTGATTGATGAATTGTTGATTATGTTTGTTTCGTTAAAGCTGAAACTCGTAATATTTTTATTTAGTTTGCGTCTATCAGGTTTTACTTAAAATTATTGTAGCTTAATTCGTGAAAAACGGAAAAAAATTTTATAAGCATTCTATTTGCTTAAATAATTTTTTTTGGTTAATTTAAAAATGACATCGGGGTATTTTATTGAAGTATTCAGTAATGTGCTTGAAAATATTTTTTAGTTCATATGTTTGTTTATATGGCGTTTCCGTTTGTTTATAACAATAAAATTGTTTTGAAATCATTACTTTTGCATTATTTGAAAATCGCCTATAGGTATGGCTGAGGAAAATTCAAATATATTTTTGTTTTTTTGTTAGGACAATTAATTTTGTTCAAATAAATTCCCCAATCTTCAAATCTATATGTATAGCTTAATTCAGGGTCGTGAGTATTCAGATACTTTTTCTTTAATCCGACGTCTAAGCAGAGCCCAAAAAGATATTCCTAGTTGTCAAGCGATGTTTGTCGATTGACGTAACCTCAAACATATTTTCAGACACTTATATTTGCATGCATAAGTAGTGTACATTGCATTACAATTAGAATATTAATGACCATGATTGTACTTTTTGAGTATAAATTTAGGATTCCTAAACATACATTTTAAAGTTGTTCATTATTTATTAACACGTGCTTCAAAATTTACCTCTGCCTATGTGGACATCCGTTAAAGGAATTTTACAGGTACACAATCTTTTTTTTAATCTGACTTATAATGATATAATCTAATTTTTACTCTGGAACTTGTTATGAAGTACTAAAATAATGATCTGTATCTTGGGTCTAGCCAGGTAAGCATAACAAATCGGCCCCTATTTGTATCAGGCTGCAATTTATGTCAAATGTTCCTCCTGCGGTAGCGAAAAACTTCCAAGAATTTCAACCTTAAATTGCATTTTTATGGAAGTTATGAACAAAGTATATGTTATGGGAACTGAGAAGACAATTTTTCAAAAAATTCAGGGGAATTCTATCACCAAAATAACAAGTAAAAAAAATGTTTGAATTTTTTGAAAATTTTTTTAAGATGATGTTTTTGACCTGCATCAACCGTCTTTTCACAAAAAAATCTATACATCGCCTAGATTAACATATTTATTCCCCGAAATGATCGGAGTGGTGCGCCATAGTTGAAAAAAATAATATCTGATTTTCATGCTATCAAATGGAAACTTGGTATGAGAAACGTTTAACTATATGCTATAATGAATAGTAAAAAGTCACAAAACAACCGAAAAAGACAAGGATACATTTACAAAACGGCAGACTACCTGTTCAGGCAATTGTTCTAATTGTTTGCAAAAATCGGGTTTAAAATGCGCGAGTGTACTAGCTTCCACACTACCCGAGAGGTACAGTATGGGGCGCGTTTTTTTTATGTGGTTTCCCCTGGAGGCCTAATCCACTGAAAAAATCTAAAGGGCTATTGAAACGAATTATGTATAACTCTAAAACAAGCAATCATTACACTTAGTCAGTGTCACTATCTTAATTCATTACCGGATCCACTTCTTCATAATGGAACAGTTTTGTTAAATTCTCAGCCGGTCTCAAGATTTTAGACAGATACCTTGCATGCGCAATGTAGTAAATAACTTTTTCTTTTCTAGAGATGTGCCTAGATCTTACTTCAACCTGTATTATTTCAGATGTTTGTTGCAGATATCGTACGCGTAGCTCGTTATTTTTGTCAATTATTTCTGCTAGACATGAAACAGCTTGTGACAGCTGATACGATCCCGTAAAAAGGATTCTTAAATCTCTCCTTGTGTGTTCAGGGAAGTGCAGAATATTATGCGACGATAATTGCTGAAATGCTGTTTTTCAACGACTCAATCGTTGCTCTTCAACTTCAATGGCCAAAGTGTTTTCTACCTGACGTCTAGATTTCATGTATAATATTATTTCGTCAGATATTCCTTCATCGGAGTTTAAACGCTTTCCATATGAATTCTGCAGAAAACAAGCTACATGACAATAAAGGCCTACTGCATAAATTAGTTTATTGTCCAACTGATGATGCAAAAGCTTATACTTTTGACCTATTGCTCCATGCACTGCTTCTACAATCCAACGAATCTTTGTGATCCAACGAGATTCGTTTGATTCTTCCGTCGACAATTATGACCGCTTTCCTTTTAATGCAGGCATAAGCACCACGTACCCTTGTTCTTCTAAGCAGATTTTAATATCTCTAAAGCCTCTGTCAAGGACAAAAATATCGCCTTTTCGCACAAGTGTCTTTATGCCATGTGCGTCGGAGAAAACTACCTTCATAATCTCTGTATCATTTTGAGTAGCGTAAAATGTACCAGGTATCTCAACGATGTATCTGTCTGTCGTATAGTGGGTAAAGGACTTGCACAATGGTACTTCATTTTGTCCTTAAAAGGACTTTCTTTGGTACTCATTGTTTTCGCTTTTCTGATGAAGAATATATGTTGCATCAAAAATGAGCACCAGCTATTCCTCTTTTAATTCGTACAATTTCTTTGCAGTAGGAGACGTATAATTAAGGATAAGGTCATCTCTAGACACATCACTGAGCTACAAAACTCTGATACTTGTTGCTCACGATTCAATCCTATAAATGCGGCGACAATGGCATTAGAGTTGCCCCTACGTAGCTTAAACAAAAATACGTTTTGCCAAGTTAGGCCGGTTAATACTTTAAGTCGATCTTCTGATGGAGAAAAATCGCCCAGCTGCTCCTTTATATTAGATTCGCAACGTTCGGAAAGTTGCTCCATAAAGTGCTTTATATCCACAAGTTCAACTGTACTGTTATTCGAATAGATTCGCAAATACTGCAATTCTTTCTCAAAGAAACGTTTCTTAAGCAGGTGTGTTGGGCAGCATCGATTTTTTTCGGGATATATATGCCCCTTTTGATAAAGGCTTGCACAGGGCATCAAGGAGTATAACAGTTAGATTCTTAGAACTGAAGCACAAAACACAGTATTTATGGGTAGATATTGTTTTACAGAAAGGCATATCTACCAAACAAGTGACCGCAGGAGGCTTTACTGCTAACAGTTCTGGAGCTGCAAACGTTGGGTCTTTCTCCGACGAACTTTCTGATGATGTAGGTGACAGACTTCTTTGCATCTTCTGTGATGCTTGTGTACTAGGACCCGCTTGGGATTCAGCCATGTCTCTGCTGTCTCCAGTTTTATATCTATTTCCTTTCGCTTCTAACGGTTTTTGTATACTCGAGATGCGAACGTGTTTGTGACATCTATTACACAGTACATCTCCAATAAGTAACGTCTTATTGATTAACTGTGATAACGCTGCTGCCTCAGCCTCCGTATGAATCACAAGTTTTGAACCCCTCGTCTTTCGTAAGAAAACGGAACACCTCCCACATTTCGTTGAGTCAGTTTTTTTAGAAGTTGACATGTTTAATAATGTATTTAAAGCCACACAAGAATTTAATTTCATTCGTACGATTTTCCGTATATTCCAAACTTTTAATTCAAAATCTTACTACCACATTTGCGTAGAATCTACTAATACGCACCGCACTTTGTAATATGTACGTCTGTCACTTATTTCAACACACAGTTGTCATTTGTTTCCAATGTTTCAAAATTCCGACGATTGATCACTGTTTTGATAATACTAATACGACTGAACTACTGGCATGCATTTGCCTCAAACATTGAATATCTAAGGTTTATCTAAATAGAGGGAAGGAATGAATCCTCTCCCTCTTAACGATGTAATTGGTCTTTGTTATCATACCTATTAAAATAACATTGCAAAATTTTTTATTGTTTTGTAATATCTTAGAATATTTTTATCTGTTTAAATATAACTTATATTTTCATCGGTTATATAAAATACAAGACTGTGGTTCACTAGTATTATTATCGACACAGTAAATTTTAGGGATATCTAAACGTTGAAACCCAGTGACAACTGAATTTTCAATCAAGTGAAAACTGCTCTTATGTTAGTGCTATGATTTCATGTTATTTCAAAGATCTAGTTGATGATCGAGATTTTCTGAAACTATTCACGATCTGAAGTGATTAAGAAACTTTAAAAAATAATATACACCTTGTTTTTGATTGTTCATATCTACAAAATGAACGAGCCCAGTATAAAGTTGCACACCGAGCCCAGACTCGGCTCCGTCGGAACGGAGAACCTTTGCTTAGGGGTAAGCGGTGGGAGAGCGTGGGTTATGCCCGGCGTTCACGCGCTCTCCCACTACTTCAACTCATGCGTTGGTTCCCCGCAATAAAGGAGCCGAGTCTAGGCAAGGTGTGGAACTTCAGACAGGCCTGGTCCGCTCTCCATTCTTAACATAATCTTTACAGTGGAATAGACGTTTTGAAGTATACTTTACATATCGCGACTGCTGTGGAAAGTACACACGCGCATTTTGAACCCGACATTTGCAAATTTAAAAAAATTGCCTTAACAGGTAGTCTGCCGTTTTGTTAATGTATCTTCGTCTTTTTTCGATTGTTTTCTGATTTTTTACTATTTATTATATCATATCGTTAAGCATTTGTCATATCAAGTTTCCATTTGATAGTATGAAAATCAGATATTATTTTTTTTAAATATGGCGCACCACTCCGATCAGTTCGGGGAAAAAGTATGTTAATTTAGGCGATGTATAGACTTTTTTGTGAAAAGACGGATGATGCAGGTCGAAAACATCATCTAAAAAAAAATTTCAAATAATTGAAACATTTTTTTTCACTCGTTATTTTGGTGATAGAATCTTCCTGAATTTTCTGAAAAATTGTCTTATCAGTCCACATAACATATATTTTGTTCATTAAAATCGGTAAAGCAGTTTTCGAGAAAAATCATTTTTTTTATGTTCCTTTCCCCCTCCACAACTTCCATAAAAATGCAATTTTAAGGTTGAAATTCTTGGAAGTTTTTTCCTACCGCAGGAGGAACATTTGACATAAATTGCAGCTTGATACGAGTGGGGGCCGATTTGCCATGCTTACCCAGCTAGACCCCTTTACAATAATACAACCCACGGTTTTCATAATATAATTCATTGACATCAAAGTGCTCTATCCGTGGAGAATTACCCATATAATAGGGTACAGAAGAAGTGCAAAAAATTATTTTTGAAATCTTTTTTTTGGGCTATGCGTAAAAGTTAAGGTATTTAATCAGGACAACTTGTGATTTCACAATCATTTTTTTTGTCACTTTTGACTATCGCAGAGGATTTGAAACTTGGTAAGCTTTAAAAAATATATTTTTTTTAAATTGTCGAATAGTCGTTGGTGGAATGGTTTCGCAAAACTTTCAAAATATTTTATAATTTTATATGGGCCTGAAAATTATTGCGAATTGTTTATGTGAAGATTTCTTTAACTTAGTTCTTAAGTCACTTTCAACTAGTCCAAACATGCAAAAAAAAGCATCATTATAAGCTATAATTTTTTGTTTGTAATAACAGAAAAGTAAAGAAAAATTTATGAAAAAAGCGAAAAAAGATAAATGACAGAATTTTTTTGTAAATTTGAAATAAGTGCTTCATTCAGCAAATACAAATAAAACAAATATTTTTGGAGAAAAAATCGTGCCTCTAGTTTGAAAATTCAATCTTTTGAATGGTAAAGTCCTTGGTTGAAAATTGATCTTACTTGCTTGAAAATTAGGTGGCCTTCTAAAAAATTCGTCTTTATAGCATGAAAATTCAACTATTTGGCTAGAAATTCAACACTCACCTTGAAAATTCCATTTCTTCACATGAAAGTTGACCTATTTAATTATAAATTCAACTGATTATATCAAATTTTTTTTTGGAACTCTGCCAAACGGTGAAAAAATCGCCTTTATGTAGCAAATTTATCTTTTCAGGTTTAAAAATTAACTGTTTTCTAAAACTTCCACTTTTCATCTAAAAAAATTAACTCTCTCAAAGAAATTTTTCTGATTTGTGTAGAAGATTAACATATTGTTGTTGAAAATTCAACTGTTTAATTGAAAGAGTAACATGCTTCGACTAATTACGATTTAAAATAACTTATGCATCTATTATTTCCTTATTTTTGTAAAATGTTACCCTATTTTCCATGTTAATCGAACTGCTTCAACTATGAAATGTGATAAAATATTATCTTTGTATGTTGTATGTTTGATTTCAGGCATTTGTCAAATTAAATTTTGACTCAAACGCCATAGGGGTTGTTCGTATTTATGACGAAGAAGGGAAGTTATGGAAAAAGTTTTTAAAATATCGTGACGCAGTTTTTAAACATCCCCCTATGCAAAAGCTAAA